>NW_026111976.1:404370-410908 GCF_024679095.1 Eriocheir sinensis
CTCCTTCCCATCACTCTTACACCGCTGTGCTCATACTCTTCCTAGGGCCTTTTCTATTTATCTTTTCCCGCTAATACTCCTCTCCCTCATTCCTTTTCCCTTTTTTCTCTTACTACCTTACATTATAACCCCTAATATAGGCCTTTCTCATCTCTCTTTCTTTTCCTTACTAATTTTCTTTCTCCTCCTTCCCATCACCATACCTTGCTGAAGCTTCATAATTCCTTCCTAGGGCCTTTCCATTTATCTTTCCCTGCCAATATTCCCTCATTCCCCTTTCCTCCTTTTTTTCTACCTTACCTTACATTATAACAACCATTTTAGGTATTTCCTTTCCTCTTTCCTGGACCAATTTTCTCTCCTTCCCATCACCATACTGCTGTGGCTTCATAATTTCCTTCCTAGGCTTTTTCTATTTATCTTTTCCTCACAATATTCTCCTCATTCCTTTACCCCTTTTTCTCACTGTAATTACATTATAACAACCAACTAGGCCTATCCCTCCCTCTTTTCCTTACCAATTCTTTTCCCCTCATTCCCTCCACCCTCTTTCCCATTCTACTCTTTTACATTTTAATCCCCATCTAGGCCTTTTTCCCTCCTATTCCTTCAGGCCTCTTTTCCTGTCCTCCACTTTACATTACAGATTCCTCCTTGGCCTTTCCTTGAGAGATCACTTTTCAATAGTATTAATAGCCACAGACGTCGGTTCCCACGAGCTTTCTGTGAACTACTTTTACAGATTAATGGCTATCTAACGTTAATTTTCTTTTTTTTATCTTATGGTGCAAAAGAAATAATAGGGAAAAATTCAAAAGCAGTCGGTAGTTTAGAAGAAGCCATTGTTTTTGAGAGTTGGTAATTTTTCCTTTTTTTTTTATCTTATGGTGACAAAAAAAAGCCAATCATGAAATAGTTTGAAGCGGAGAGTGGGAAGGTCTAAAGAAGGCGATTGATGTTTAGAAGAAGCCATTGTTTTTTTGTAAGGTAATTTTCTTTCTTTTTTCTTTTTAATCTTAGAGGACAAAAAAGCCAATCTTGAAACAGTTTGAGGTGGAGAGTGGGAAATTTTAAAAAGGCGATTGATGTTTAGAAGCCATTGTTTTATGAGTTGGTAAATTTTCTTTTTTCTTTTTTAATCTTATGGTGCCAAAAAAAGCCAATCTTGAAATAGTTTGAGGTGGAGAGTGGGAAATTCAAAGAAGGCGAATGATAGCTCAGAAGAAGCCATTGTTTTTTGAGTTGGTAAATTTTCTCTTTTTAATCTTATGGTGCAAAAAAAAAAAAAAAGAAAAGAATGAAACTGTTGGAAATGAAGAGTGTGGAATTCAAAGAAGGCGAATGAGAGTATAGAATAAGCCATTGTTTTTTGAGTTGGTAATACTGACACCTCTTACGCCAGATTATGTTGACCGTCGTGTAAGTACTTATTTATAGTTATGTGAATAGTTTGGCCTTTATTTAATTCCACTTTTGGGACGGCGTTAGTCAGCAGTGTTCTATTCGACGTGTTACAAACTAAGTCGTAAAAAGTGTTATAAAAAAAAAAACGACAAGGCCAGCTCACAACGCCTGCAAAACGGGTAAAAAAGAGACAAATCAGCCACATTTTTGTCGAGGAAGACCAATAGGACGTTTAAAAAAAAATTCAAGCAATTATCATTGTAAAAAATCATAGTGAAAATCATAGTAAATATCATAGTAAAAATTATAGTAAAAATCATGGTAAAAATCATAGTAAAAATTATAGTAAAAATCATGGTAAAAATTATAGTAAAAATTGTAGTAAAAATCATAGTAAAAACCATAGTAAAAATTGTAGTAAAAATTATAGTAAAAATTGCTGTAAAAATCATAGTATAAATTGTAGTAAAAATTGTAGTAAAAATTATAGTAAAAATTGTTGTAAAAATCATAGTATAAATTGTAGTAAAAATTGTAGTAAAATCATAATAAAAATTGTAGTAAAAACTGCAGTAAAAATCATAGTAAAAGAAATATATAGTAAAGGAGAGCTCGAACCACCACCACCACCATCACCACCGTCACCACCACCACCACCATCACCACCGTCACCACCACCACCACCATCACCGTCACCACCACCACCACCACCATCACCGTCACCATCACCACCACCACCATCACCGTCACCGTCACCACCACCACCACCACCATTCAAACCTCAAGCACCACCATCATGTACGCTGCTATCTCTGCCATCTAAATCACCTCCATCACACCACCACCACCACCACCACCACGTGTGATTCCTGGAAGGCGAGAGGTGGAGGTGGTGGTGTGATGAGAAGCATCGACCAGCTGTAATATAAATGTCTCTGCTATGTGTGTGTGTGTGTGTGTGTGTGTGTGTGTGTGTGTGTGTGTGTGTGAACGTATAAAAATGTATCTTTAAATGTGATATACTTTTTCTTTTTATCTTTATCTATCTACCAATCCATTTATTTATCTATCCATGTCCATATTTATCTCTATCTATCTATATCTATCTACCCATCTATATGAATCTAATCATCCATCAGTCTATCTATCTATGAATCTTATATATCAGCCTGCCTATCTACCTTTCTATCTATCTATCTAGCTGTCTATCTCACTATCTCTCCCCCCTCTCTCCTCTAGTGTGAAACGAATGCATGAACGAACCAAACTTGTCCTGACTGAACTGACTCACACACACACACACACACACACACACACACACAAGGCAACTTCGTCAACTAATCGCCTTTTTTCCGTTGCTTTTTAGGTGAGCTGAGCTGCCAGTATCATTCGACGGCGCTCCGAGGTGGGCCAAAAACGTGAGTAGTGTGGAGTTGGCTGGAGTTGGGTGGAGCAGGAGAGATATTGTGTGTGTGTGTGTGTGTGTGTGTGTGTGTGTGTGTGTGTGTGTGTGTGTGTGTGAATGCTTAGTTTGTGTGCTTTATGCAGAGTTACTGTTGCTACTGCCTGGATTTAATTGTTCCGGTGTTTGTTTTAGTTGTTATGGGTAGAACGTGGAGGAGTTTAATTAGTTTGGTTGACGGGGAGAGTTGTGTATTTACGGTAAACTAAACAGATCAAGGGCAAAAAAAAAGGAAACAATAATGAAAAAAAACGCTACTTACCCGCTACCGCTTACGTACTTTCTACATTTTTTTACACATATCGTTACTTGATCCAATGTTTGTTTTAATTGTTAAGGATAAAGTGTGATTGGGTTTAATGTGGCTGATAGGGAGAGTGTTTATGTGCATTTTTTTTTTTTTTTGGATTTTTGCCTTTTACATATATGGTAACTTTTAAACATCAGAATTCTTGCGGACATAATTGTTGGGGTTGATCTAAAGGGAATTAGTGACCCAGAAATGGACAAAAATGCTGAAAGGAACTGGAAGGAAGGTAGAATAATGAAAAAGTGGGAAACTAAAACAGAGGGAGGATAAAAAATGGACAAAATAGTAGAAAATAGTAAAAAATAGTCGAAAATAGTAGAAAATAATAGAAAATGGTAGAAAATAATATAAAATAGTAGAAAAAGGAACAGGAAGGAAGGTAGAAAAAATAATGAAAAAGTGGAAACTAAAATAGAGAGAGGATAAAAAAATGGACAAAATAGTAGAAAATAGTAAAAAATTGTAGAAAATAATAGAAAATAATAGAAAATAGTAGAATAGGAATAGGAAGTAAGGCAGAAAAATGAAATAGAGGGAAACTAAAACAGAGGGAGGATAAAAAAAATGGACAAAATAGTAGAAAATAGTAAAAAATTGTAGAAAATAATAGAAAATAATAGAAAATAGTAGAAAAGGAACAGGAAGTAAGGTAGAAAAATGAAATAGAGGGAAACTAAAACAGAGGGAGGATAAAAAAATGAACAAAATAGTAGAAAATAGTAGAAAATAATAGAAAATAATAGAAAAGGAACAGGAAGTAAGGTTGAAAAATGAAAGAAGTAGGAAACTAAAACAGAGGGAGGATAAAAAAAAAAGAACAAAGGAAAATATTAAAAAAATAGTAGAAAATAATAGAAAATAGTGGAATACGAAAAGGAAGGAAGTTAAAAAATGAAAAGTGGGAAACAAAAGCAGAGGGAGGATAAAGAAATGCACAAAATAGGATTAATAAAAGCATCATGCAGAAAATAGGAATCGAAAATGAATGGATGAAAAGGTTGAAAAAGAATCGGCAAAAGCACATCAACAGTTAGCCAAAACAAGAAAAATATAAATGTATCAAAATTAATATAGAACAAGGACAATAATAACATAGAGACAAAGTATGAAAAAATTAAAATGAAAACATTATCACATCAACTCTAAAACAGGACTCATATAAAATCAAATCATCAGTTAACCTAAAAAGAAAATTACAAAAATAGAAAGGCAAAATGATACAGGAAAATAACTTAAACAACAAAGAATCAGGAAAAAAGATAACATTGGCGTATCAACTTTGAAGAAGACTCTACAAATCAAATCAGCAGTTATCATTAAAAGAAATAAAAGAAATCGAAAGACATACAAAGAAATACAGGAGAAATAGTATTAAAACGTATAGGGCAAGAGATAAAAAAATAGAAAAAGAAAGGAAAACATCACCACCTCAACTTTAAAACCAGACTAAAAAAAAAAAAAAATCCAGCGTTAGAATAAAAAAGATATAGAAAATCACCAACAGTATTACAAAAGAAACTATATAAGGGTAAAGAACCAAGTATGAAAAAAAGAAAAGGAAAACATTATTACATCTCCTTTCCCTGACCCATTTTCACAGTTCAGCCATTTCCTCTTTTTGATATTTTCCTTTTTGCTTCGATGCGAGGAGGAGAAATAACATACAGAAACAAAGAAAGAGGAATAGGAAAAATAAAAGAATGTGAAAAATCGCCTCATGAACTTTATCCTGACCTGTTTTCATCGTCCAATCATTCGCTATTCTTCTCAACACTCCCTTTTTTTGCTTCGGCGCGAGATATATTTTCGCTCGGGAGTAACGCGCACCACCGCTCCGCCGGCCAGGTGAACCCGCAGAGGTGAAATGTTTTAGCCTGGTAAATTAATTAGCAATATACATCAGGTGGAACGAGAGGAGAGGGGAGGGAGAGAGGGGAGGGGAGGGAGGGGAGAGGGAGAAGGAGAGAGGGAGAGGGAGGGAGGGAGAGGGAGGGAGGGGAGGGGAGGGAGGGGAGGGAGGGAGGAGGAGGGGAGTGGGAATGGGAGAGAGGAGGAGGGAGTGGGAGAGTGGGAGAGAGGGAATGGGAAGGAGGGGGAGGGAGGAGGGAGAGAGGGAGGGAGAGAGTGGGAGTGGGAGGGAGTGGGAGAGATTGGGAGTGGAAGAGAGAGTAGAGTGTCATGACCTTGGTTGGGATTACATTAGATAGAAGGTACTATAAGTAACGTAGCCAGTTAATAGCAAGCTAAGGTAGATAATGTATGCTACTCTTGGCAAACCTAGGTAGACTTTCTCTCACTTTGTGCTCTGGGGAGGGATAATCAAACCACAGTTACTAAGATAACATTAATTTATAAGGCTCAGTATGTTACAGATTATTTCACCACCCAGAAACAACACACATATCTCCACCGATAACCCGTGATCCTCCATTACACACCATCCCATCACCACAATACTCACGCCCAACTCTCACCCCACCACCGCCCTCACACCCGTGCCGAAGTAAAGCTCATAGGTGACACCGTGTCAAACCTGGGTCACCCATGCAAGCCTCACATCACCATGACACAACAAAAATAGTGCGGGCTGCCCAGCGGCTGGCTCGCCGCGCCGATATCCTCACGCTGACCTGACCGGAATACTCGCCGCCCGCGGGCCCTCACAGTGACCCAGCCCACCTGGTATCACATATCACAGTGACTTGGCTCAATTCCCTCTCTCTCCCTGCTTATAACATGTTACTGTGACCTGCATTAACTTTCTCTCTCTCACTTACAACTCTAAAGACAAACATATAAATTAACTAATGTCAATTAAATATGGGGGAGCGGCGCAGAGATATAACGAGATATAACGAGAGAGAGAGAGAGAGAGAGAGAGAGAGAGAGAGAGAGAGAGAGAGAGAGAGAGAGAGAGAGAGAGAGAGAGAGAGAGAGAGTAACATCATTATCAAAATATCGTGCTCAGCACATTGTATATATCGTCCCCGGACACACAACTATCGCACGCCCGCAAATAACGTATTCAATCAGGCTCACGGTGAAAAATGTAATTATGGATATTTTGTTGCCAGCGGAAAGGATAAATCAACGGCAATAAGCGGTTTTGATTATCGTATTTAGGAAAATTATTACATATAGGAATGCTGGTCAGAGAGAGAGAGAGAGAGAGAGAGAGAGAGAGAGAGAGAGAGAGAGAGAGAGAGAGAGAGAGAGAGAGAGAGAGAGAGAGAGAGAGAGAGAGAGAGAGAGAGAGAGATTTACATATATTTACATAGATATTCAGATCAATAGACCCAGTGGTCCAGACGAGTTGGTCTGTCCTAAACTTAAGTGAAAATATATTAATCAAAAAAGACTTT
>NW_026111976.1:595484-747902 GCF_024679095.1 Eriocheir sinensis
TGTTAACTACAACAAAAAAGTGTTAGGGATGAAAGTGGTGAGAGATGGAAAAAGAAAAGGAAATTCATGGTGGACAGAAGAGATAAGGAGGATAGTAAAAGAGAAAAGGGAACTTTTTTAAGAAAACTTAAGAAAGAAATGTGGCTGAGCAAGTAAAAAGGGAAAGGAAAAAGAAATATAGAGAATGCAAAATGAAATTAAAACAAGCAATAAAAGAAAGTAAGAAGAGAGTTGGTGAAGACTTTGGAAAAGACTAAGTGAAAAATATAAAGGGAACAGGAAATCATATTGGAAAGAAGTAAAAAATTAAAGAAAAGCATCACCCCAATAATATCTCCCCAAATTAATGAAGTTATGGGTGAGAATGGAAAGATGTTCAAAGACGGGGAAGCTGTGAAAGAGACATGGAGAGAATATTTCAAAAACTTAATGAATTTTGATGATGGACGTCCAGCAGCTGTAACAGCAACAGTTTTGAGCGGAGGTAGAGGAGGAGTATATAAAGAAAGAAGTATAACATATGAAGAAGTAAATCAGGCATTAAAAAGATTAAAAAATGGAAAAGCAGCAGGAACTGATGGAATCAATCAGATATTTTCCTTCAGGATGGTAGTAGAAAAAATAATAGCAAATGAAAAGAAACTATACGCTGCTTTCATGGATTTGGAAAAAGCTTATGACAGAGTTGATTGGATGGCATTGTGGGATGTTTTAAAGATATATGGTGTGGGAGGAAAACTGCATAGTACAATAAAGTCTTTCTATGAGGATGTATCTGCATGTGTCAAAATTAGTGGAAAAACAAGTGAACATTTTGAGATAAAGGTGGGTTTAAGGCAGGGATGTGTCATGTTACTATGGTTGTTCAATATTTATATGGATGGTGTTATGAGAGAAATGAAGGGCAAAGTTGGAGTAAAAATGTTCGCTGAGGGAAGGAAGTGGGTACTGAACGCGACACTGTTTGCTGATGACACAGTGCTCATTGCAGAAAATGAAAGTGACAAAATTTGGTCAGTGTTTTTGATAGTGTATGTAAAAGGAGAAAGCTGAAAGTAAATGTCAACAAAAGTAAAGTGATGGTTTGTGAGCAAAGTAGAACTGAGGTAGTAGATTTTGTATGCCCATATAGAGTGGGAATTGAATGTGAAAAGGAATGTAAAATAATTTTGAATGGTGAAGAAATGGAGGAGGTCAATGAGTTTAAGTACCTTGGATCAGTTATGTGTAAGCATGGTGGTACGGAGGGAGAGATAACAGAAAGGGCATTGCAAGGAAGAAGGGTGGTAGGGTCTTTGGGACGAATCATGAATGGCAGAAGTGTGAGCATGGAGGTAAAGAGGGATTTGAGAAATACAATAATAGTACCAACCCTTACATATGCAAGTGAAACGTGGGCCTGGAATGAAAGTCAGAGGTCTAGAGTGCAGGCAGTGGAAATAAGTTATTTGAGGAGTGCATGTGGTGTGAGTAGAATGGATGGAATGAGCAATGGAAGTGTGTACGAGCGTTTTGGAATGTGTCACAGGGGTGAAGGGAAGAAGAGTGGAGTGGTGGAAGAAGTGAAGCGACAGACTTTAAAGTGGTTTGACCACATGGAGGGAATGGAGGAGAGTAAGATGACCAGAAGGGTGTATGTGAATGAGATAGAGGGAGGTAATGCTAGAGGACGACCTCCAGCGAAATGGAGAGATAGGGTGCAGGAGTATGTGAGGGAGAGGGGGGAAAGATCAGTGAGGAACTTTGAGCAGCCAAGGAGGGAGTGTCTGGATAAAGAAAGTTGGAAACTCTTCTGCCGTGGCCATCCCCTGGTGGGAGCTCCTAGGAGGAGGCGTCGATGAAATGATGATAATGAATTTTTGTTCCCCTTGAGCTGGCTCTTTTGTTGTGAAAAAAAGGAAAACTGTTAAAATCCGAATTTCAATGTCTGAGTTGGAAATATTCATTTTTTACCGTCGCCTCCACTCTAAGACATGAAACTGGGCGCCTCAGAATTACTATGAAAAATATCTTTCTCTAGAATGTCACCTTAACATAATCAGGGTTGGGTCCTCGTACAGCCGACTGTACTGAAGTCCAAGTACAGTAATCCCTCGTCTATCGCGGGGGTTAGGTTCCAGAACCCCCCGCGATAGGCGAAAATCCGCGAAGTAGCTATCTTATATTTTTTTTATTATTTATATATATTTTAAGGCTTTATAAACCCTCCCCACAATCTTACAAATCTTTCCCACACTTTTATTGACCTTTCACACACTCTTATAAACACTTCCTACGACGTTTCGTTGTTACGACGCGGTCCCAATAAATGATTCTATAATTCTTGTTTCGACTTTCGACGTTTGCTTCGTAAATACGAAATTCGCGCAGGAATTAGTTTGGCGAGGCGGAAGAATACTCAGAGAAAAGACAATATGAGTGTAGCTCACTTCTTTTATATCACAATTAGGTAAATACGGAAGGGGAAAGGAAGGAGAGGGACAGAGTGAGTCATGAAAAAAATACCGATAGAGGATGTAAGAAGGGAGAACAAGGAAAAGTAGTGGAGGAAACAGAGAGAGATAAAGAGGATGAAAACAAGAAGGGTGTGGGGAGGGAGCGACAGTGGGGAGTCATGTCAGGTCCTGAGGGAGATTCAGGTGAGGTCCTGAGGGAAAGTCAGGTAAGGGCTTCAGTCAGGACATGACCTGACTCTCACTTTCGCCCCTCCCTCCCCACACCCTTTCCATTTCACCTTCTGTGTGTGTGTTTACCTAGTTGTAAAAACACACACACACACACACATACACACACAGAAGGGGAAATGAAAAGAGTGTGGAGAGGGTGTAGCAGAAGGAAGACTCAAGTCAGGGCTTTGGTTAGGACATGACCTGACTCACTTCTGCCCCTCCCTCCGCACACCCTTCCCATTTCCCCTTCTGTGTGTGTGTGTGTGTGTGTGTGTGTGTGTGTGTGTGTGTGTGTGTGTGTGTGTGAGTGAGTGTGTATTTACCTAGTTGCCTAGTTGTGAAATACAGGAAAAGAGCCGTACTAGGTTCGTGCTGTCCCGTCTCCATAACGCTTATTATCCAGTTTGGCTTTAAATTCATGAATCGTTTTTGCACACACAGTCTCCTTGTCATCTGATCTGATGTAGTGTGTGTGTGTGTGTGTGTGTGTGTGTGTGTGTGTGTGTGTGTGTGTGTGTGTGTGTGTGTGTGTGTGTGTTCATATAATCTAATGGGGAAGGAGAAAGGGAGGAAGAGTGATAGAGTGAGAGATAAGACTAAAGATAAGAGGGTGTGAGAAAGGAGGAAACAAGGGAAATGGGTGGAGGAAATGGGACGGGAAAAGAAGAGAGAGGTAGGAAGGGTCAGGTAAAGGTGAGGAAAGAGGGGGAAAGAAAGGGTGTGAGTGTGAGCGAAACAGATTAAAAGAGAGAGGTAGGGAGGGTCAAGTAAAGGTGAGGAAAGAGGGGGAAAGAAAGGGTGTGAGTGGGAGGGAAAGAGATTAAAAGAGAGAGGTAGGGAGGGTCAGGTAAAGGTGAGGAAAGAGGGGGAAAGAAAGGGTGTGAGTGGGAGGGAAAGAGATTAAAAGAGAGAGGTAGGGAGGGTCAGGTAAAGGTGAGGAAAGAGGGGGAGAGAAAGGGTGTGAGTGGGAGGGAAAGAGATTAAAAGAGAGAGGTAGGGAGGGTCAGGTAAAGGTGAGGAAAGAGGGGGAAAGAAAGGGTGTGAGTGTGAGGGAAAGATATTAAAAGAGAGAGGTAGGGAGGGTCATGTAAAGGTGAGGAAAGAGGGGGAGAGAAAATGTGTGAGTGGGAGGGAAAGAGATTGAAAGAGAGAGGTAGGGAGGGTCAGGTAAAGGTGAGGAAAGAGGGTGAGAGAAAAGGTGTGAGTGGGAGGGAAAGAGATTAAAAGAAAGAGTTAGGGAGGGTCAGGTTAAGGTGAGGAAAGAGGGAGAGAAAGGGTGTGAGTGGGAGGGAAAGAGATTAAAAGAGAAAAACTGGGAGGGAGGTGAAAGGAAAAGAAGAAAGAAATGAGAAGGAATGAGAAAAATACAGGGACGGAGAGGGAGAAGAAAGAAAGGCAGTGGGGGAGGAGTGAACCGGGGAAAAGACTAACGGCGCAATAGGCTGCGATGGAAAAATAAAAAATAGGTGGGTGACATAGGTGCTTATTTAGGTGTGTTCCTACTTTTTCCTACATTTTTTAGGCTAGAAAATGCTTATTTTACCGCAAAATCCCGCGATATAGCGAAAAATCCGCGATACGATACAATTTAAAAATCCGCGATACAGCGAGACAGCGATAAGGGAACCGCGATATGGCGAGGGATTACTGTACCTGGATATTTTTCAAGTACAAGAATAGGTACAAGTACTGTCACTTTGCTATGTGCTTAAGTCCAAGTCCAAGTACATGTTATTGTACTTAAGTACAAGTACTTTATGTGATAAAGAAGTTCCTGTCACAGATTCGTAAAGCACGAAAGGTAGTAGCTTTCGTATATACACATTAATATTAGAGTACACTGTTAAAAACTGGGATTCGATACACAAAAGTAAATGAAAATTCTACGTTTATTTTAGCACATCACTGCTTTTATCACAGAATTGCAAAAAAAAAACATTACTCTATGAATAACTTGAATAAGCAATATTCCCTATGCTGCAAAAGAAAAAGACTATCCATATATTTCTCATATCAGTAATAAAATTAAATTTGATGCAGAATATAAGGGTCATAGTTATACGTCACATCAATGACACGAAATAGTGAGTGGGCGAGACATACGTCACCTACTCTTGCTACCAGTCCTCAATTATCCATTTTCCCGACTGCCATAATTCTCCCAATGTTACTCATTTTGACCAACAAATAACAAAACAAATAACAAAAACAGATAGCATGTTATGCAAAAATGCCTTCAGTACCCTCCCGAGTTTTGCGCTATCCGAGTTTCGCGATCCTCGAGTTTCGCACTCAATCCTAAATTCTTACCATCCCGACTTTCGTGCATTATTGCCCCAAGTTTCGCGCTGCTTTGACATGTAACATGATGATGTACGGGTCACGACTAGCTACCGTCAGCGTCACGCACGATTCCTTTAGGCGGTGTCACACTGGCTGTTTTCCTCCAACCGTTGGGGCTACTGGCAACCGTGGTTGCCCGTGCGCTCAACCGGGAGCGAGTTGTCGGTTGGGGGTACGAGCAACCACGCGGTTGTATGTAAACAAAGTGGTTGAGGAGTGAGGAGCAGTGGAAAATGGCCAACCAGGAAACTCGTACAGTGGAGTGGCAGAGCTGCTTTGTTTACTATTTAATCGATACAGGGCGACTACTTTGTTTACGTTGTGAATACGAACAACCGACCTTGGCCGTGTGTGACGCACACCCGGAATAGTTAGAGTTGCCGATCGCCCCTATCGCCAACGCGGTTGGAGGAGACAGGGCCAATGTAACACAAGCAGCTTAAAGGCGCGGTCACACAAACTAGTTTCTCGGGACTTTTCCACCGAAATTATCTCCCGACAATTTTCTTCCTCGAATTTATCCTCAAGTTTGGTCACACAAAGGACTGTTGCATTCTCGGATGTATCAGCTGAAAAGAACAAATAATGGATCCAGATGTTGCAGAGTTTGCTTTGTGGTGTTTGCTGAAAAAAAAAATTGTTGGTTCATGAGTGGTTAGCTCGGAGACAGGGAGAGTATGTTACAGCTTGCTACCGTTAAATGCTTCGAGAATTTTGCAGTGAGGACCCAGACATGATGAGGCAGTGGCTACGCTTGGACAAGACTTAAGTCCAAGACCTGCTCAACCCGATTACTCCAAGCTTATCTAGCTTCACGAAACTCATTGTGGTACTGGAGTAAACACGCGGATAGCTACTGAACCGATCAGCTGATACGCTCTTCTTTTTCTTGTGACCACAACTTACCGACCTCGCGAGAAAATAACCAAGATGTTGGTGACTGAGTTTCTGACTAGAATTTCGATGAGTTTCCCGTGAAATACAGCTGACTTTGAATCTCTGTACAAAATTCCCGAAAAACTAGCAGTTAGGTGACGGTGCTCACACGTGCTGGGGCGAGATTCACAGAAATGCGCGCTAATGGCCCGCGGTAAAAGCTACGAACTAATGATATAACTATCAACGTTGACTTCATATTCACAATGCTTTCGTTTCGTCATAGTTAGAGGCCGCTGATTTGATGAGCGCCGTCGATGACGTCATCGGACTCGGTGAATCATAAGCGTGTTTTCAGAACTGTCGGCCAATCGTCAGGCAGCCAACCGCTTTCAGCTGTGGCTTCAAAACGACCCGTTCTCTCTTCACATTTTCTTCCTTTTTACACAGTATGTATTTTGAGATAACAAGGGAGAAACGCGGGAAAAAAAAGTCAGCTTCTCTACGGGCCGGAACAAATAAGCGCTTTTTCAGTTTTCAATACCCCAAGTTTCGCGAACCGCGAGTTTACCGCTATACCTGCAGAACGAAGCAAGCGCGAAACTCGGGAAGATACTGTAGTGTGCCGCCACCTTAATGGTCATTTGAGAATAAAAGTCTCAATCTTAACAAGAATATTTATTCTGGGGAGGAGGGTAGAAGGGGAAAGGGAAGGGTTGCCCTCAGTCTTCTATACCAATTAACCACATTTCGGGTAATTTGTCTAGATTGGGAACCCCTACATCACACACACACACAACATTTCTGGTGATGGTACATAAGAGGCAGAAAAAAAATGTGTCTGATATATATGGCACTGAACTCACAAAGTGGTAAGTTCAGTGTAAGGACATAGCCAGGTCCTCCTTAACAGCCTACAGGCACAAGTCTCTCATCTGGCCCAGGCTTTGACTGCGGTATCCACTCCCAAAATGGTTCCTGTAATATTTAATAAAGCAAGTTTATTGCTGGTAAAACTACAGTGGTCAGTTAGGTATACCATAATATACTAGCATAAACATCAATTTCTTTCATCTTTTTTGTCTGGGGTCATATGTAAGAGGCTGACATTTACCTGCATACTACTTAACTGGGGGTCATCTACAACTACTGATACTTCATTGACCACTACTATTGCTATCATTATTACTACTATTCTCGGGCATATAATTCATTACTCAATAAAAAAATTCAAAGCTTGATGTTTCCCTATTCTTACCTCCTGGAATGGTACAGGAGTATAATCCAGTGACATAATACAGTATGTAGGATAAATAAATCCTTAATGGTATGGCAATTATTTGTAAAAAAAATTACTGACACTTCTAATGGTATTTCAAATTTCAATAATTTTCCTTTACTTTGAGTCATTATCTTACCTTATACACTATCATTACACTGGCCAACAACAAATTTATCATCTAATTTTATTTTTTAGCTGATTCAGTACTATTTTGATGTGTTGAATCCAAAACTCACATTGGTTTTGCTCAATCAGGTCAACCTTTTTCTCTATTGCCACATGATGTTTTTTTTTACGTTTTTTTACACGTACGGGTATTTTCTATTTATATGAAGCAAAAAAAAAATTAAAAATCTTGAAATAAATGCATTTTGAAGAGTTCATATGCGTCAATTTTTGACTAACTGGTATTTTTCTTTTGCAGGTGAATGAAATGGATTCGGCCAAAATATCTTGCAAAAATAATCCCGATGTATTATGCTACATCTGCGGCGAATACACCGTTGTTCCGAACAGGAATCCAGTCACAAGTTTTATAAAGCATGCTTACCATGCTTATTTTGGTATGAAACTTGGTGTTGGTGCCACACATGGTATGCAAGACATGCACCGAGTATCTGCGTCGTTGGACCAAGGGCAAGAAGAGTTATCTTAAGTTTGGAATTCCCATGGTTTGGAGGGAGCCGACAGTAGTTATAATATTGCCATACTGGCTTGTTTTGGCGGGGCAATGGGGCGTGGGGCGGGGCGGAAAAAACAGCCGTAGTGGCGGCTGTCATACCGGCTTGTTTTGGCGGGGCAAGGGAGCGTGGGGCGGGGCGGAAAAACACGTGGGGCGGGGGGCGGAAGGACATCCGTAGTATCCTGCGCCATAGCGGCTTGTTTTGGCGGGGCAAGGGGACGTGGGGCGGGGCGGAAAAAACAACCGTAGTGGCGCCTGTCATACCGGCTTGTTTTGGCGGGTCAAGGGAGCGTGGGGCGGGGCGGAAAAACAGCCGTAGTGGCGCCTGCCATACCGGCTTGATTTGGCGGGGCAAGGGAGCGTGGGGCGGAGGCGGAAAGACTTCCGTAGTATCCTATGTCATAGCGGCTTGTTTTGGCGGGGCAAGGGAGCGTGGGGCGGGACAGAGAGGGATCGGCAGTGACATGCTATGGGGAGGGAGCGAGGGATGTGCTATGGTGCGGTTGGTGGGAGGTGACGAGTCCGGGAGCGGCGAGACATGGGCTGCGCCATGCCTCGTTCTGTCTTAGAGGGAGCGTGTAGGGTGAAAGAGTGACGCCATGCTGAGATGCTATACTTAACAGTTACGCCTTTGTTACCTGTTAGCTTTGCATACACACACACACACACACACACACACACACACACACACACACATGGTAAATAAGAGTTTGAGATTAATCAAGTACACAAAGTTATGTTGTGTACATTAAAACTTTGTCTTTGAGAAAGAAAGTATAGTAACTGTATCTTTTTATTTTGGGGAAGATGATGCATAAGTAACCGCACACATGTTAAGCATATACGTTAAGTACACAAAAACACAAAGTTATGTTGAGTATTCCCCCTAACTTCTATTAACGAGAACCGTTTAGCCATCACGTTGCGTATACACTTCAACTTGCTGGTAAAGTGCGGTTGTAGTGGGTGGACGTCTGGGTTTATATGCATCAGTATGGAAACCAATTGGCAACCCATACACGCAAGTGTTGCGATAGCAGCTGTTCCTCTCACAAAGTTATGTTAAGAAAAGGAGAGAGAGAAAAAGAGGAGAAAAGGAGAGAGAAAGAAAGGAGAAGAGAGAGAGAGAGGAGAGAGAGAGAGAGAGAGAGAGAGAGAGAGAGAGAGGAGAGAGAGAGAGAGAGAGAGAGAGAGAGAGAGAGAGAGAGAGAGAGAGAGAGAGAGAGAGACGAAGATGAAAAAGGACAAAGAGAAAGGAAGAAAAAGAAATTATATGAATGACGGGGAGTTGGCTTATGGTAGCACGTGCAAACACTGTCACAGTTGAAAATATACTATGGAAGATGGCGATGATGGGAAAGTCGTTACGTAAAATTCGCTACACACCTGCTTCCGCCCTTCACCCCCCCCCCCCCCCCCACCCCACCCTCCTCTAGCAGATGTGTTAGGTATCTCCCACTCTCCCGCGTTAGGCGAACAAAGCTGAACCCTGGTGGGGAATGGCTTAACGTCACGGTGTTGACTCGTCTCTGTTGCGGGATGATGGTACATTTCTCGTGAGAATGAGAAGCAATGCTTTGTGTAAACAGTGTGGAGACGAAAGTCGTTTAGTGGATCGTGTCGGTCGTGCGTCGACAGTGACCGCCGTGGAAATGACTCTTTGATTAAACATTGTGGGAGACGTTTCACATCTCCTTCCGTCCATGAGTGTTCTTCACCACGAGCTAACAATGCAGAAAAACTCTGTGAAAGCTGTGGAATGGTATTCGGGGATACATCTGCACCCTCCCCTTTCCGCGTTTTTCCGGGTGTCAAGATAAAGAATTAAACTACCACCGCGATAGTCTTTATATAAGGAATAGTTAAAATGAATAGGATTTTATGATTTTTATTGATATCTAGTGAGAAACTAACATGCCAAAATCTTATATTAGCTTAATGCAGGTCGATTATTTTTCGTTTGTGTTAAATCCAAACTTAATCCAGTCTGAATAGTTAAACCATTACATGAACACAATAAATTTTGAATTACACTCTAAAAATACATCTTAATTCTGGATGAGAGGGATTCAGACAAGTTATAGTACACACATATGGCATACATGATAATAATAATAATAATAATAATAATAATAATAATAATAATAATAATAATAATAATAATAATAATAATAATAACACTGTTAAAATGCATCTTAATTCTGGATGAGAGGGATTCAGACAAGTTATAGTACACACATATGGCATACATGATACTACTACTACTACTACTACTACTACTAATAATAATAATAATAATAATAATAATAATAATAATAATAACATTGTTAAAATGCATCTTAATTCTGGATGAGGGGGATAATTCAGACAAGTTATAGTACACACACAGGGCATACATGATAATAATAATAATAATAATAATAATAATAATAATATTGCAACGTTCTGTGGATCATATGTACGTTTCTACTACCTAGTTACCACGTCCCCATCACCTTTTAAGAACCCTTTTACTACATCCCATTACGCCAATGCTATGTATTGGTACCTTTAATGTGCATCTTCCCACAACCTTTCTGATACTCGGGTGGAGGGGGGTTTCTCGTGGTTCAGTGTTTAGGACTCTCGGCTCATAACCGAGAGAGACCGGGTTCGATTCCCGGGCGGAGTGGAAAAATTTTGCTGGGATTAAACCTTCCCACACTCATATCCTTGAGCATGCGAAAACAATGAAGTGTAAAAAAAAACTTGCTTTTTTATCTCGTAATGGAAGAAATACAATCACAAAGGAGTAGGTCAAGTAGGTCATTGCGTTTTTTTTTGGGTGTGTGTGTTTTTGCTACGTTACTGTTACCTTTAGCGTGAATATTGCCACATTCTTCCTACTAAGCATACCATTACCTTTCTGCTACGTTTCTTGCAACGGTTCCTTCTATTACCTGTGTCATACATCATATCTTCGTTAACTGCTCACAGTCACATAACAATAAATTTTACTTTTCGTTAATGCATATAACCGACGCTGAAAATCAATGTAGTTACACTTGAAGATGAGATGATCGTAAAAATCTAACTTGTTCTTAGTCAGCAAATGGGCAAAGATAAGACAAGACATTCTTAACTTATTATATTTTATTCATACTTTTCTCCTTTCTCTTTTTTTTTGTGTGTGGGGCGGAAATCAGTATATGCAATCCAATATAACACATTTATTTAGAACATGTCAAAGTGCTAATTATTGAAAGGGTGATTTTTTTTTCTATTTGAAAAAACAAAACAAAAAACAGACAGAATAATATAGTTCGCTAGTTAAGGGACTTGTTCTTTCCAGACATTATGGAAATGATTTTGATGACGGTAAAATCTTGAACTCCATATAAGCATTGTAACGCTGTTACCTTCACTAATTCCACAAATTCATTTGCTTACGGGAGGATATAATAAGAAAGAAAAGATAGTTATACTTTGAGCTTTCAGAAAAATAGGTAATTTAATCTACAACTTTAACTATATATTTTCCTAGACACTTAAAAAACTCCCATAACATGACACACAATTCTCAAAATGAATCTTAAGTACATTAGGAAGCAGAGTATGCACTTTTTAGGGGGTATAGAAAAATGATTTTGCTGGGATTAAACCTTCCCATACTCATATCCTTGAGCATGCGAAGACAATGGTGTGAAAAAAAAAAACATCAAAATTATAAAAAAAAAAATACACTCATCACATTTTTTTCTACCCAAATGTTCGATCCCACCCACACTATGAATGGCGAAAAAAAAAAAAAAAAGGTATTGCTCGTAAAGGAAGAAATACAATCACAAAGGAGTAAGTCAAGCTGTCAATAACACCAACAAAAACGACAAAAAAAAAAAAAATAGATATACTTTCCCCTGAAATAAAATGATCTTATCGAGCAAATATATTATAATATTTTACCTAATTCATTAAGGACAAGGTCAACAATACCAAGGGATTATAGTGGGTCCTATTAGAGTAGTGTGGAATGGAACCAAACCACAGTAAACCACAGGATTAGGTCAACAATATAAGTGTATCTCCAAGATCCTATTAGAAAGTAGTATGTAATGGAACCCAAACACCAGGAAACCATGGAGTTAATGTGATCAACGCATGATACTCAGATATGGAGGAAAATTAGAGAACCATATTTTTTTTATCAATTAATGTGACCAGTAATGTTAATTTTTATAACCAGAGACCAACGAGGACTAAAATATTTATGTATTTCTGTATTGCCAGAACACTTTAAACCTAGAGAAAGGACATGGATAACCATGGGCCTGAACCGGGCCTTCAGAAAACTTATCAAAACGTACTGGAGGAAACCAATTAGTTAATGTATGGAAGGGTATTAGTGACATGTCATCATGTATAACTAAGGTGGGCAGAACTCACTCTCTTATGTGCTTAGCGTATTATTAATCTTTTCACCTGTTGATGATCATTACCAAAAGGGAATACACACTAAATAAATAGAAGATAAGTGAATGTAAAACAAGTACCAAATTAAGCATGTTAGAAACCAGACAGGCTCTACAGTATTCCGGACATACAGGCTGACAATCAATGATCTAGCATTGTTGAAACCGACAGCTTAATAGGGAATATATTACTGGATTACCTTATCCTAATCTTAGCGTATCCTATGCATCATCAAATATTGTATGCAGAGAAAATAAAGGAGTTACCAAATGACTAGCAAATTAAACTGAAAATAAAAGAGTACGACAAGTACATATCAATTTTGGTTACACATAGTATCAAAAGATAAAAAAAAGTTCATTGATTAGGATCAGGTATGTAAAAGGGAATTGCGGGTCAAAAACTAAATACATGGAATTCACAGTATATACAGTAAACTGAGTAAAATTACAGAAAAAAAAAATTAATAAACCAATAAACATTACGTTTCAATGAATATTGTTCATATAAATTCTTCCTGGAAGACTTTGATTATTGAAAAATAAATCCTCCCACTTGTGAACACTATGATCAGTAGTTCTTAATACCAGTATTTCATGATCTTTAATTCAATTAGGGTGAATATTTCCTCTATTACCACTTTTCCTTTTGGAATTTTATTCTTCCACTTGATAGTTTTAAACACTTTTGAGTGTGTTGATGTCTCATTTGCTGTAAAAAATGAATAATAACCATAATATGACAATTGGGGAGATTGTATTACTCACGCGCCGACATCTCGTTTTCTACTCAGCCAACTGCTCTTTGTTGCTATACGTTACATGTTACGTTACGTTACGTCACGTTACATAATGCGTTATATATTTTCTACTACCCTTTAAACCTTCCGTAAAAAAGAACATTGGGAGTGTATAGATGAAAACAACGGTAAATCTTTCCTCTATTCGCGGGTTCTCTTTTTTTTTCTTTCTATTTTTTCCATTGACAGAATTTAAGCTCTTTAGTGTTTTGAAGCATCATTTGTTGTGGAAATGAATACTAGCCGTTATATGACCACGTCAACGGAGTTAAGATTGGTGATACCTCAATATACTCAAAAAGGCTTAACAATTATCAAATGGAAGAAAAATACAAAACAAAACAGGATATAATAATAAAGGAAAGAAATATCAAAGTGTGAAAATAGACATGAAATGTTGAAATGGGCGTGACCATGATGTCTCAATAGGACTTAAAGCGTACCTAGCATAGCCTATCCATCTATCTGACATGGTTATATTATAGTTAATATTCATTTGCACAACAAATGACACCTCAAAACACTCAAAAGGGTTTAAAACTATCGAATGGAAGAAAAAAAGGTGCATTACCAATAAAAGCGCTGAAGTCATCCTCAAGCTTTACTTAGCACTAGTTAGAGTTCATCTCGATTATGTGGTTCAGTTTTGGTCAGTCCATTAAGAATGGATATCAGGATGTTAGAATCTGTACAGAGTAAGATGAAAAAAAGTGATTCAAAGGACGGAAAACTTTCCATATGAGGATAGACTTTAGCATTTAAATCTGCATTCTCTAGAGAAGCGAAGGTTACGAGAAGACGTGACTGACATTTATAAAGGGATGAAGGGCTTTAATAGGGTTTTTTGTTGTTAAATAGTCGGGTAATGCATGTAGCAGTGGGTTTAAGATAGATCATTTCAGATTCAACAAAGACATGGACAAGCATTGGTTTACCAAAAGAGGTGTGGATGAGTGGAATAGGCTTGGCAGTCATGCTGTGCGTGACAGTATCATAAATACATTCAAGAAGAACTTGAATAAATTCATGGTTAGTGAGGTAAGCTGGAGTTAGGCACACAGGAGATGCCTTGTCGGTCGGTCTCATGCAATTTTTTTTTTTTTCGTTCTTATATTCTTCTGTTCTTCAAAAAATTCCGAGAACTGAAACGGTAACGAAAGAAAGAAATACCATAATAACCGTGAGAATAGTCATGAAATGGGTGTGTTAACCCACGTGGCCACATTCGACATAAACCCGTGTTGCACAATAATAGACTACTTGGCTGTCAGTAACAACAAAGGCAGAGTAAGAAGCGTAACGTACATACTTAGCGTAAAATATTAAAGGTAACTAACCAGACCAAACGTAACCATGTCTATCCTAGAACAGTTTGCGCACAGCATGGTATAGTCGATTGGCGGGGGTCAAGTTTGTTAGGTTGTTAATCAACATAAATAAGTCAAAAAATATAAAATAGGCTACTCTTTTAGGATCACTACCCTCGGCTGAGACATATTGCTTCACCACATGACGCAATGAGGTTTCAGTACATGTGATGACAAGTTTCATATCTCAGAAAAAAAAAAAAATTGCATGAGACCGACCGACAAGGCATCTCCTGTGTGCCTAACTCCAGCTTACCTCACTAACCATGAATTTATTCAAGTTCTTCTTGAATGTATTTATGATACTGTCACGCACAGCATGACTGCCAAGCCTATTCCACTCATCCACACCTCTTTTGGTAAACCAATGCTTGTCCATGTCTTTGTTGAATCTGAAATGATCTATCTTAAACCCACTGCTACATGCATTACCCGACTATTTAACAACAAAAAACCCTATTAAAGTCCTTCATCCCTTTATAAATGTCAGTCACGTCTTCTCGTAACCTTCGCTTCTCTAGAGAATGCAGATTTAAATGCTAAAGTCTATCCTCATATGGAAAGTTTTCCGTCCTTTGAATCACTTTTTTTCATCTTACTCTGTACATATTCTAACATCCTGATATCCATTCTTAATGCACTGACCAAAACTGAACCACATAATCGAGATGAACTCTAACTAGTGCTAAGTAAAGCTTGAGGATGACTTCAGCGCTTTTATTGGTAATGCACCTTTTTTTTCTTCCATTCGATAGTTTTAAACCCTTTTGAGTGTTTTGAGGTGTCATTTGTTGTGCAAATGAATATTAACTATAATATAACCATGTCAGATAGATGGATAGGCTATGCTAGGTACGCTTTAAGTCCTATTGAGACATCATGGTCACGCCCATTTCAACATTTCATGTCTATTTTCACACTTTGATATTTCTTTCCTTTATTATTATATCCTGTTTTGTTTTGTATTTTTCTTCCATTTGATAATTGTTAAGCCTTTTTGAGTATATTGAGGTATCACCAATCTTAACTCCGTTGACGTGGTCATATAACGGCTAGTATTCATTTCCACAACAAATGATGCTTCAAAACACTAAAGAGCTTAAATTCTGTCAATGGAAAAAATAGAAAGAAAAAAAGAGAACCCGCGAATAGAGGAAAGATTTACCGTTGTTTTCATCTATACACTCCCAATGTTCTTTTTTACGGAAGGTTTAAAGGGTAGTAGAAAATATATAACGCATTATGTAACGTGACGTAACGTAACGTAACATGTAACGTATAGCAACAAAAGAGCAGTTGGCTGAGTAGAAAACGAGATGTCGGCGCGTGAGTAATACAATCTCCCCAATTGTCATATTATGGTTATTATTCATTTTTTACAGCAAATGAGACATCAACACACTCAAAAGTGTTTAAAACTATCAAGTGGAAGAATAAAATTCCAAAAGGAAAAGTGGTAATAGAGGAAATATTCACCCTAATTGAATTAAAGATCATGAAATACTGGTATTAAGAACTACTGATCATAGTGTTCACAAGTGGGAGGATTTATTTTTCAATAATCAAAGTCTTCCAGGAAGAATTTATATGAACAATATTCATTGAAACGTAATGTTTATTGTTTTTTTAATTTTTTTTTCTGTAATTTTACTCAGTTTACTGTATATACTGTGAATTCCATGTATTTAGTTTTTGACCCGCAATTCCCTTTTACATACCTGATCCTAATCAATGAACTTTTTTTTATCTTTTGATACTATGTGTAACCAAAATTGATATGTACTTGTCGTACTCTTTTATTTTCAGTTTAATTTGCTAGTCATTTGGTAACTCCTTTATTTTCTCTGCATACAATATTTGATGATGCATAGGATACGCTAAGATTAGGATAAGGTAATCCAGTAATATATTCCCTATTAAGCTGTCGGTTTCAACAATGCTAGATCATTGATTGTCAGCCTGTATGTCCGGAATACTGTAGAGCCTGTCTGGTTTCTAACATGCTTAATTTGGTACTTGTTTTACATTCACTTATCTTCTATTTATTTAGTGTGTATTCCCTTTTGGTAATGATCATCAACAGGTGAAAAGATTAATAATACGCTAAGCACATAAGAGAGTGAGTTCTGCCCACCTTAGTTATACATGATGACATGTCACTAATACCCTTCCATACATTAACTAATTGGTTTCCTCCAGTACGTTTTGATAAGTTTTCTCTGAAGGCCCGGTTCAGGCCCATGGTTATCCCGCGTCCTTTCTCTAGGTTTAAAGTGTTCTGGCAATACAGAAATACATAAATATTTTAGTCCTCGTTGGTCTCTGGTTATAAAAATTAACATTACTGGTCACATTAATTGATAAAAAAAATATGGTTCTCTAATTTTCCTCCATATCTGAGTATCATGCGTTGATCACATTAACTCCATGGTTTCCTGGTGTTTGGGTTCCATTACATACTACTTTCTAATAGGATCTTGGAGATACACTTATATTGTTGACCTAATCCTGTGGTTTACTGTGGTTTGGTTCCATTCCACACTACTCTAATAGGACCCACTATAATCCCTTGGTATTGTTGACCTTGTCCTTAATGAATTAGGTAAAATATTATAATATATTTGCTCGATAAGATCATTTTATTTCAGAGGAAAGTATATCTTTTTTTTTTTTGTCGTTTTTGTTGGTGTTATTGACAGCTTGACTTACTCCTTTGTGATTGTATTTCTTCCTTTACGAGCAATACCTTTTTTTTTTTTTTTTCGCCATTCATAGTGTGGGTGGGATCGAACATTTGGGTAGAAAAAAATGTGATGAGTGTATTTTTTTTTTATAATTTTGATGTTTTTTTTTCACACCATTGTCTTCGCATGCTCATGGATATGAGTATGGGAAGGTTTAATCCAAGCAAAATCATTCTTCTATACCCCCTAAAAAGTGCATACTCTGCTTCCTAATGTACTTAAGATTCATTTTGAGAATTGTGTGTCATGTTATGGGAGGGTTTTTTTTAAGTGTCTAGGAAAAAAAAATATAGTTAAAGTTGTAGATTAAATTACCTATTTTTCTGAAAGCTCAAAGTATAACTATCTTTTCTTTCTTATTATATCCTCCCGTAAGCAAATGAATTTGTGGAATTAGTGAAGGTAACAGCGTTACAATGCTTATATGGAGTTCAAGATTTTACCGTCATCAAAATCATTTCCATAATGTCTGGAAAGAACAAGTCCCTTAACTAGCGAACTATATTATTCTGTCTGTTTTTTGTTTTGTTTTTTCAAATAGAAAAAAAAATCACCCTTTCAATAATTAGCACTTTGACATGTTCTAAATAAATGTGTTATATTGGATTGCATATACTGATTTCCGCCCCACACACACAAAAAAAGAGAAAGGAGAAAAGTATGAATAAAATATAATAAGTTAAGAATGTCTTGTCTTATCTTTGCCCATTTGCTGACTAAGAACAAGTTAGATTTTTACGATCATCTCATCTTCAAGTGTAACTACATTGATTTTCAGCGTCGGTTATATGCATTAACGAAAAGTAAAATTTATTGTTATGTGACTGTGAGCAGTTAACGAAGATATGATGTATGACACAGGTAATAGAAGGAACCGTTGCAAGAAACGTAGCAGAAAGGTAATGGTATGCTTAGTAGGAAGAATGTGGCAATATTCACGCTAAAGGTAACAGTAACGTAGCAAAAACACACACACACACAAAAAAACGCAATGACCTACTTGACCTACTCCTTTGTGATTGTATTTCTTCCTTTACGAGATAAAAAAGCAAGTTTTTTTTTACACTTCATTGTTTTCGCATGCTCAAGGATATGAGTGTGGGAAGGTTTAATCACAGCAAATTTTTTCCACTCCGCCCGGGAATCGAACCCGGTCTCTCTCGGTTATGAGCCGAGTGTGCTAACCACTGCACCACGAGGCCCCCCCCCCTCCCCCCGATTATCAGAAAGGTTGTGGGAATATGCACATTAAAGGTACCAATACATAGCATTGGCGTAATGGGATGTAGTAAAAGGGTTCTTAAAAGGTGATGGGGACGTGGTAACTAGGTAGTAGAAACGTACATATGATCCACAGAACGTTGCAATATTATTATTATTATTATTATTATTATTATCATGTATGCCCTGTGTGTGTACTATAACTTGTCTGAATTATCCCCCTCATCCAGAATTAAGATGCATTTTAACAATGTTATTATTATTATTATTATTATTATTATTATTATTATTATTATTATTATTAGTAGTAGTAGTAGTAGTAGTAGTAGTAGTAGTAGTAGTATCATGTATGCCATATGTGTGTACTATAACTTGTCTGAATCCCTCTCATCCAGAATTAAGATGCATTTTAACAGTGTTATTATTATTATTATTATTATTATTATTATTATTATTATTATTATTATTATTATTATTATCATGTATGCCATATGTGTGTACTATAACTTGTCTGAATCCCTCTCATCCAGAATTAAGATGTATTTTTAGAGTGTAATTCAAAATTTATTGTGTTCATGTAATGGTTTAACTATTCAGACTGGATTAAGTTTGGATTTAACACAAACGAAAAATAATCGACCTGCATTAAGCTAATATAAGATTTTGGCATGTTAGTTTCTCACTAGATATCAATAAAAATCATAAAATCCTATTCATTTTAACTATTCCTTATATAAAGACTATCGCGGTGGTAGTTTAATTCTTTATCTTGACGCCCGGAAAAACGCGGGAAAGGGGGGAGGGGGTGCAGATGTATCCCGCCGAATACCATTCCACAGCTTTCACAGAGTTTTTCTGCATTGTTAGCTCGTGGTGAAGAACACTCATGGACGGAAGGAGAGATGTGAAACGTCTCCCACAATGTTTAATCAAAGAGTCATTTCCACGGCGGTCACTGTCGACGCACGACCGACACGATCCACTAAACGACTTTCGTCTCCCACACTGTTTACACAAAGCATTGCTTCTCATTCTCACGAGAAATGTACCATCATCCCGCAACAGAGACGAGTCAACACCGTGACGTTAAGCCATTCCCCACCAGGGTTCAGCTTTGTTCGCCTAACGCGGGAGAGTGGGAGATACCTAACACATCTGCTAGAGGAGGTGTGGGTGGGGTGGGGGGGCGGAAGCAGGTGTGTAGCGAATTTTACGTAACGACTTTCCCATCATCGCCATCTTCCATAGTATATTTTCAACTGTGACAGTGTTTGCACGTGCTACCATAAGCCAACTCCCCGTCATTCATATAATTTCTTTTTCTTCCTTTCTCTTTGTCCTTTTTCATCTTCGTCTTCTCTCTCTCTCTCTCTCTCTCTCTCTCTCTCTCTCTCTCTCTCTCTCTCTCTCTCTTTCTCTCTCCTCCCCCTCCTCTCTTCTCTTCTCCTTTTCTCTCTTTCTCTCTCTCTCTTTCTCTCTCTCTCTCTCTCTAACTTTGTGAGAGGAACAGCTGCTATCGCAACACTTGCGTGTATGGGTTGCCAATTGGTTTCCATACTGATGCATATAAACCCAGACGTCCACCCACTACAACCGCACTTTACCAGCAAGTTGAAGTGTATACGCAACGTGATGGCTAAACGGTTCTCGTCAATAGAAGTTAGGGGGAATACTCAACATAACTTTGTGTTTTTGTGTACTTAACGTATATGCATAACATGTGTGCGGTTACTTATGCATCATCTTCCCCAAAATAAAAAGATACAGTTACTATACTTTCTTTCTCAAAGACAAAGTTTTAATGTACACAACATAACTTTGTGTACTTGATTAATCTCAAACTCTTATTTACCATGTGTGTGTGTGTGTGTGTGTGTGTGTGTGTGTGTGTGTGTGTGTGTGTATGCAAAGCTAACAGGTAACAAAGGCGTAACTGTTAAGTATAGCATCTCAGCATGGCGTCACTCTTTCACCCTACACGCTCCCTCTAAGACAGAACGAGGCATGGCGCAGCCATGTCTCGCTCCCAGACTCGTCACCTCCCACCAACCGCACCATAGCACATCCTCGCTCCTCCCCATAGCATGTCACTGCCGATCCCTCTCTGTCCCGCCCCACGCTCCCTTGCCCCGCCAAAACAAGCCGCTATGACATAGGATACTACGGAAGTCTTTCCGCCTCCGCCCCACGCTCCCTTGCCCCGCCAAATCAAGCCGGTATGGCAGGCGCCACTACGGCTGTTTTTCCGCCCCGCCCCACGCTCCCTTGACCCGCCAAAACAAGCCGGTATGACAGGCGCCACTACGGCTGTTTTTTCCGCCCCGCCCCACGGCCCCTTGCCCCGCCAAAACAAGCCGCTATGGCGCAGGATACTACGGATGTCCTTCCGCCCCCCGCCCCACGTGTTTTTCCGCCCCGCCCCACGCTCCCTTGCCCCGCCAAAACAAGCCGGTATGACAGCCGCCACTACGGCTGTTTTTTCCGCCCCGCCCCACGCCCCATTGCCCCGCCAAAACAAGCCAGTATGGCAATATTATAACTACTGCCGACAAACCATGGCATTGACTGCTACTTCTGCATTATTAATTTGACTGGGATCAACAGAAAGAACTGGAGAAGCCTCAAGTATCCTGATCTCGAATCAGCACGTCGTCCTGTAGCTCACTGTGATGAAATTCCAGTATACGTATATGTATACCTGTCTTTGGAGAACTTCCTGACATTAGTGACGAAGATTCCTCTAGTGTTGAAGAAAATGAAGAAGAAGAGGTTCTTGATAATGATGCTCCACATCCTTATTCCCAAAAGGAGCTAAATGATATAGTTCACGATCTGGGTTTGTCAAAGTCCTCTGCCGAACTGTTGGCATCCAGATTGAAGGAAAGAAATTTCCTCTCTGACAGTGCTCACATCACCTTCTACTGCAACAGACATCAAAAGTACCTCTGTTTTTTTCTCTGAAGAGAAGGACTTGGTGTACTGTACACATATTGCGCAGCTTCTGCACAAGCTTGGAGTGCCACAGTACCAACCCGAAGATTGGAGACTGTTCCATGACAGCAGCAAGCGATCACTGAAATGTATTGCTGCACAACGGCAACCAGTTTGCCTCTGTACCCCTCGCTCACTCCTCTACACTGAAGGAGACGTATGAAGCGGTGAAATACGTGCTGGAGAAAATTTGTTGTGATCAGAATGAGTGGTTGATTTGTGTTGACCTGAAGATGGTGAACTTTTTGTTGGGACAACAGTCCAGGTTCACCAAGTACCCATGCTTTCTGTGCATGTGGGATAGTAGGGACAAAGCTCAGCATTACACGAAAAAGGACTGGCCTGTACGGGAGGAATTGGTGCCTAGGCAAAGCAAGGAACGTCATAAACAACCCTCTGGTGGACAGAGACAGGATACTCTTCCCACCGCTGCACATCAAGCTCAGCTTGATCAAACAGTTCACCAAAGCTCTAGACAAGGATGGTGGAATTGGAAGCGTGAAAGGCTTTTGTTCATGTCATGAAGAAATTTATTGGCAACAAGAAGGCCAGGAACTACGCAGAACTTGTCACCAATATGCTGACTGCTTTCAGAAACCTCGGATGCAACAGGAGCATCAAAATGCATTGCAACATGAGCATCAAAATGCATTACTTATATTCTCACATATGGATCAGTTTCCTGAGAATCTGGGATCAATGAACTATGAGCAGGGGAAGAGATTCCATCAGGACATGAAAGAGATGGAGACCAGGTATCAGGGACGCTGGGAAAAGTTGGAAAGTTTTGTTTAGTCGGCGCTACATCTGTGGTCATATGCCGGAGAGACAGAAGGGGAAGGAATTATAGGAGAAGGGAACAGATCCCAGGAGACAGGACACAACCCCCAATTAATACCTGGTACCCATTCACTGCTGGGTGGACAGGGGCGTAGGGTATCGGAAAAGCCGCCGAAATTTTTCCACTCCGCCCGGGAATCGAACCCGGGCTCTCACGGTTGTGAGCCGAGTGTGCTAACCCCTGCACCACGAAGCCCCCAGAGATGCTGGGATGCAGTCATGATGGCTGATTACTGTTGGACTCTGAAGAGAGATATCCCTACCGCTGAGCTCAAGCTGAGTTTGAAGAAACGGAAGTTCATGCCCTGAAATTTGAACAATGATGACCTAATATCCAATTTACATGTACAGTCGTCCCTCAAATAGTACGGTTTCCAATAGTACGGATTCGGTTTTATACGGATGGTCATGGAAGATTTTTTTTAGGATTTTTAAATTTCCCGCTCGTCGCACCAAGTAGCAATGGCATGAGTGGCAACACTGTTCTACCAAAACACCTGCTGAAAGCGTCCCAATACGTTCGAGAAAAGTGTTCACCTTGAAAAAGAATTCAGATTTAGGAGAAGTTACGTTTTGGGATAAGTTACGTTGCCGTAGGAAGAGCATACCACGTGAATGAGAGCAGTGTTCGCTGCATCTATCATCTTGGGTCTTGATCTTAGTTCGGGAGGTAGTTGTCCATTTCGGTCCCAACTACAGCCTTTGAAACGGCTTACTCCCTCAGGGCCAACACCCTGAAAATCATAATGAAAAAGAAATTCTTGCTGCAGTAACTGCCAGTGCTCCAAGAGTGCGGCAAGAGTGGAGATAAAGGCTGTCCTTTTACTTAGCCTCGACGTTGTTATTGTAATGGCGTCTCACTCGTAGCAAAATGACGTACGCTGATCTTCCTGGCGACGTTTAACATGCATTACTAGCTGTCCTGACTGATGAACTACTTACAACAGAAGATGAAAATGAAGCTGCAGTGGTTATGATGGCACAGAGAGGTGAAATACAATGGAAACACTTATATGTGTTTGTTTTGGCCGCCATATTTGCTGATGACGTCATCACAGCACGAAGGCGCTTCACCTCTCAAAGCCGGGAGCCAGCAGACGTGCCGAGTTGGCAACTCGTGCTGCCGCGTCACGCGTCTGAGATCACTCGGGACGTTCCAAGAGTCGCGATTCCCTCTCTCAAACGCAGCCCAGGCGTGTTTCTAAGGGGGGCACTAATTTTATACGAATTTTCGAATAGTACGGGGATCCTGGGTCCCTAACCCCCGTACAATTTGAGGGACGACTGTACTTTACCATTATCAATGTCTACTATTCAATGTACACTTATCAATTTTTGTAACATTTAATTGATGAATTGTGTTAGAAAATAATTGTTTTCATCTTAAAAAAAACTATTTCGGCTGAGAAACAATAACAAAAATCAACTGAAAATGTCACAAAAATGTAATCGATTTAGTTATAAGATCGGATTTTTTAAAAATCAACTTGGCACAAAACCCTAACCTGATCGAGAGAAACGGGTGTCATTTTCAGATTCAGTGGTGCAAATTGATCCTAAATCAGTTGAAAAAACTTTGACAACAACAACAACAAAATATTTTGTAACCCAGTGTTATTAATGGAATTCATCTTAAAGTCATATTTAGGGTCCAGTTGTTGTTGCTATTAAAGAACTTTGCATTCATTTAAATTTTATGTATTTTTCATTTATTTCTGATAACTATAGGTGTACAGATCATCCACACCTGTAGGCGATCTGTACATTTGAGATTTTTTTTTAGGCTAATGTTTCACGTGTTTGTAAAATGTTCCCTGAGTTGTGCTTTATACACACTGTAGTCAAAAGTTTTCCAGTTTTGACTCATTTTTTTTACTTTTTTTTAAATCATACAGATCATCCCCAACTCACCCTACTCCATCCTCCCCAAACAAAAGTTCTAATTCTATATTTCCACACATTCTCTTGGTTCTTCAGTTTGTGCTTTTACTCTAATACTGTACGTACCAGAGTTGTCAAGCTGTTCTTCAATTGTCCATCTGTGTGCTGATGAAGAGCAATTTCAAAGCCAGTAAACCCTCGATATAACGGACCCACTTATAACAGATTTCGAATATAACGGACAAGGTCAGACGGTCAGAAATCCATGGGGGCCGACTGAGAATAGTTTTTGAACCACCCGCTTCCAGTAACTACAATAGCGTCTGCTAGCCACCTCGCCCTCCTCCCTTCATCTGCTGCCCCATTCTTCAGTTTATCGGTTACTGTAGTCTTTTTCAGCCCATCTGATAAAATATTTTCCTACTCATGGTTTACATTCAAATGAAGAATGTATTTATACCACAAGAAAGTCTTATGCATCAATCCAGGACATAAATGTAATGGAAAATAGCCAAGTGTTTGTGAGTGTTGGTACTGACACAGCTTAACAGGGTCGAGGGGGCTAAGCCCCCCAGTTAGATAGGTTAGGTTAAGGTATGTTTGGTTCGTTTAAATTCATTCGGCACTCGGTGCTGGAGGCGGAAATACGCAGCGGCAGCGTGTGGTCCAATTCGTGGGCTTGTGTTGGGAGAAATACCTCCTCGCAGAAATAAGTCGCTCTGCTGTCCACCACGCATACGCACTGGGGGTATATATGGCAGGAAACATTAATTTGCCTGGTTTTGTTTTAGTTTGTCTACTTGTGATTTTTGTGAGCAGTGAGTGAAATGTAAAAACTGTAAGCAAGTTGAACATTTCTCTCTGCGAGTTATTTTGCGGCTGCAGCTGCGGGCTGCGGTGGGTGTACAACTGGCATTGAAAAGTCAATCATTTAATGATTCGTAACAGAAACAGTCATGAGATTAATTCATAATACCCCGAAAAGTACAACAAAAAAGTTTCTTCTGTCAGTGTGAGATTGGCGCACTTGTAAAATTTTACCCATACCTGTAACAATACGGCCCCCCCGCAGGGCCCCACTGCCAACCTGGCTGCCTCAGTGCCTCGAGTCCATCGCCAAGTGTGCTATGCGGCTATACATGCAGCATGCACACAACATACACAATAAAGATAAAACTATATACTCGCGTGTTCATCAGTACTATTTTCCTTTTTTTTTTTTCGCCATTTATAATGGACTTTCGGCATTAGCAGATTAGCCCAGTAGCAGCGACGGGCCAAATTTGTGGCTTTACTGTGTACCAGTGACAGGCCAAATTTGTGCCATGATATAAACTCCCCAAAATAGATGATGCATAAACTGATCACAAATGCTTTGATATTTATTATGAAATGCTTTGTGTGAGTGATGATTTTTTTCTCATTTTTCTCGCTTAGAGGGACCATTAAGAAACATGATCCCCACGGCTACCGGGTTAAGGTCCCCCCCAATTAGTCCGTTATATCGAGGGTTTACTATATATTTTACATGAGTGAATATTAACTGGACCTGATAACTTACCAGTGGTTAAGGTAGTGGAAGAGTTTGTAGAGCTTGTGTCTTTTATTCCATCCAGATGCTTTTGGAATCAAGGTGTGATACTCCTCCCAGAACGGGCGTGGGAATCCTCCAAACGCTGCAGCAATCGCCAGGTCATACTCGTGATGCCCGTAGAATGACGCTGGGTCGAAGATTACTGCAAGAGCATAAATGAGTCACTGCATCGAGTGTCAGACTACTTATACGAAAAAAAAAAAAAAAAAAGAACAAATAAAAAATAAATAAGTAAATAAATAAAAGCTGAATAAATAAATAAATATATTCTTGGGTAAAGGTCCAGTATGACTGCGGCGCCTTAATTTTGGTCTATTTTCTTCCAAACCTTCCCAACACCCTTTTTATACATATAATACATTAGTAGATGTAGTGGTGGCTGAAGCGGTAGCGTGTTGGGCCCACATTCACCACGTGATGGACGACACGGGTTCGAATCCCCACGCTACCACCTCGGATTTTTCAGTCACCGCCGAGTGGCTTAAAACTACCCACATGCTGTCCTGAAGATCACCCATCAACCCGGACTCTGGAGGAAGCCGTCCAAGAATCAAGAACGAGTTCCGGGGGGCAGCATGAGCCAAGAGAAGATGGTGCCACTATAAACACTTGCCTGCGCCATGACGGGCTGGAGCCGAATACCATCCAGGCCCCTCAAGTAAGCCTACCGGCGCAATAGGCAGAGACGTAAAAAAAAAAAAAAAAAAGTGGCGGACAAATGCCGCCACCTTTTTTAGGGTGGGGTGGTTAGCAATGGTAGTGAAAAGGCATATACATACATTTGTTTTGGTGGGGGCGGCGGCCGAAGCGGCCATTGGGAGGTGAGCAGTGTTGCCACCGATCCAGTTAGCGATGGTACGCTTGGATAGCGACGCTGCGCTTGGTTAGCGATTAGCCCACGCATGTGAGACCAGGTCCACCACGCGTGGTTATTTTTTTTTTTAGAACACGCAGCCCAACGGCTGCCGTGCTGAGGGCCGGGTATAGTATTAGGTAATGGTGCGTATTCTAAAAAAATAATAATAATAAATAAATAAATAAATAAATAACCACGCGTGGTGGACCTGGTCTCACATGCGTGGGCTAATCGCTATCCAAGAGTTGGATCGTTGGCAACACTGCTCACCTCCCAATGGCCGCCGCCGCCACCAAAACAAATGTATGTATATGCCTTCTCATTACCATCGCTAACCGCCCTAAAACAGGTGACGGTATTTGTCCGCCACTTTCTACGAATGTATTATATGTATACAATGGGTTTTGTGAAGGTTTGGAAGAAAATAGACCAAAATAAAGGCGCCGCAGTTATACTGGAATATAGGCTCCGTATCCTTGACGGGTGTCGGGAGGGCTTTGCCGCAACAGCTCGCCAGATTGGCGGACAACACTCGCGCTGTCTCAACCCTCCACCCCCTACACACAACACATTATATATATATATATATATATATATATATATATATATATATATATATATATATATATATATATATATATATATATATATATATATATATATATATATATATATATATATATATATATATATATATATATATATATATATAGTACCCTCTTGAGTTTCGCGATCCTCGAGTTTAGCGCTTAGTACTAAATTCTTACCATCAAGACTTTCGCGCATTACCGCCACGAGTTCCGCGGTGCTTTGACATGTACAGGCCACGTCTACCTACCGTCGGCGTTATGCGTGCTGCTTTAAAAGGCGGTGTCCAACCATTGGGGCTATGGACAACCGCGGTTGCCTGTATGCCCAACCGGCAAACTGTACTAAATCATAATCTACGAATTTAATTATTTCATTGTTTGCTGCACATTTACGTCAAGGTAACTTTGCCGTTCGATGTCTTGTTACCTACGAACATGCTTAAGATGAAGAAAAAGAAGATATGGAGGAGATTGAGGCAGGAAGAAAGCAAATGGGACAGATATCGAGGCAGACAGAACGAAGGACGGAAGGAAGAAACGAGGGAAAATTAAGACTGTCTTGCCATATCTACAGCCCAACTCATGGGCTAGCTGTCATCCGACAAAAGTCCATGGTCCCTCCACGGAGGGACAAATCTAGAGATGGATGGATGAATGGATGAGGAGGTAGGAAGATGAAGGAGGAGGGAGGTCTGGCAATCCCCTGGCCGGGCGTCGGTGTTGCCATACCTCCCACACTTATCATATACCTCTCAAAGGGGGTATATCGCATCCTTTTATAAAGAAATGGGCTGCCTCGCTGTGCAAAGTTATATTTCAAGTTGAAAACGCGATTTATGAGCATTTATACGTAAATATGATAATATTGTTAGCGTTTACTACACCCCCGAGGCAGTAGTTATTTAACAACAAATTTAGCATCACACAGAGCGCGGTAAAGCTTTGTAAATCCGCGCGCTAACCCGTGACGTCATTGATTAGTTCGTAGTTATTATCGCGCGAGCTTTGTGAATCTCAATGTTCTCAAAACTACAAACTAAGCCTTTGTGAATTCGGTCCCTGGCAACACCAGTTCCTTGTGTCAAAAATAATAGTCGGTTAGTAACGAACACCCAGTGCTTCAAGAAAGTAGTACCCCGCGCTACCTTCCCTTGCTGTCGGTGATATTGTTTTATTCAAGCCTTGGTTTTATTGTTTCTTGCTTCTAATTCAGCGGTTCTTAACCTGGGGGTTGTGATCTCCGGGGAACGAGGTAAGTTGTTTTAATGAATATTGGATTTTATTTGTATGGTGTAAGGTTTTCTGCATGTTATACCGTATCTACAACTTCTGTAATGAATTGTAAATGGAAAGAGTTTTACAATCTTTAATAACTTGCTAATAAGCCAATGAATCTAGGCTATTATTTTGCACTTAGGAATCCAGGCTATTATTTTGCATTTAGGAATACTAAACTATTACTTTGCATTTAGGATCTAGGCTATTATTTTGCATTTAGGAATCCAGGCTATTATTTTGCATTTAGGAATACTAAGCTATTATTTTCCATTTAGGAATGCTAGGCTATTATTTTGCATTTAAGAATACAAAGCTATTATTTTGCATTTAAGAATGCTAAGCGATTCTTTTGCATTTATGAAACTAGGCTAATATTTTGCATTTACGAATACTAAGTTATTATTATGCATTTATGAAAACTAGGCTATTATTTGCCGTATTTTTTTTCTTAAGAGAAATAATTTTTTCTCTCTCTCTCTCTCTCTCTCTCTCTCTCTCTCTCTCTCTCTCTCTCTCTCCACTTCAGGAATTCCACCTACAACACTTGTTTCCTCACATCCTTAAAAAAAATATCACCATCTCTTTTATAAATTTTTCGTGGACTTATGAGTGAATAATGTATTACAGATAGCTATTCAGAGCTGGTGTCTAATATAAGTGACAAGGAGCATGAAATGGGATAAAAGGTAAGCTTACAATTATAAGTGAAAAATAAAAATAAAAAATATATATAAATGCACTCACCACAAAAGAAATCAGTCCAGAGGTGCATTAGGCTAATATTTTTTAGTGTGACTACTCTCTCTCTCTCTCTCTCTCTCTCTCTCTCTCAAGCAAGAGTGTCTTTAAAAAGCAGAAACTGAGCGGGCAGAAGATATGTTAGTGTTGTGCTTTAGCGGTGCTTAAGTATTTTTGTATATCTTATTGCTACTAAAACGAACTGAAATGAAAATGTGACTTCATGGGTCCATGCGCATTACCAGTGGGAGGCTACATGCAAGCTTTGGTGAGGCTAGGTAAAAATATAAAGTCAGGATGCCATTTTTTTGTTTTGAGAGTTTGCCAGCCTAATATTTAGGCGGTTCCGCCGACACCCATCAAGGATACGGAGTCTATGACTGGACCTTTACCAAATCTTGAAAAAACACACATATCTTTCAGATGGGACCTTCTCTCTAAATTTACATATAGTTAGGCTGATGGAGACACTGACAGGGGTTATGAGCATTGTGGATGGTGATGAGTCTCCCTGACAAGTATCACACAGCCTATCAGTGATACCACCCAAGGTCACAGTACGTGATATCCTCATTGCAAATGATGGGCTTTCTGACCCTTGTAGGTCAGTGAAGCGACCCATGAGTGGGAAATGGCCGACAACCAGATTGGTGCCACGACTGCCAGCATCAACCAGTGCCTAGCCCAGAACACCAGTACCAGCACCCGTGCTACTGTCACAAAGAGTCTCCTTGTGACAGGGCAACAAGGCTAACAGGCATGGCAACCTGTCAGCACATCCCAGGCAGACAGCCCAGTCCATCATCACAGTCACTTGGGACAAGGGCACCCTCAAGTTCCTGGCAGATGGGAGTCACCAACATCAAGGCTTCAACAGCAAACAAACGGAATGCAGAGATGAGAAACATCATACCAAGGTCATCAAGAACTATCCGTACTATTTCCCCATCATGTACTTTATAACCTACCTTCCATCCTAAGGGCCCAAAGGAACACAGAACTCCACATGAGATCCCAAGACCAGGTAATTGCCATGAGGGAGGGGAAACTGCAAGAGACACTCCAACCAATAAGTATGCGAGCATGCAGGGTAGAAAAGTTTGTTGGGAAGCCAATGGTCTGTGAAAGTCGTAAAAGGTGGGGACACTGGGCTCGGCAGTGCAACAACAGAAGATGTGGCCTTTGTCCAAAGAACCAGGGCATCGCAGTTTGCCTGACTTGCTGGGAATTGGGACCAATGTGAAAAATATTTCAGTGTGTATATATTGTATATTATCATTATTATCATTAATAAGGTAAGGGTGGGTGTATACACTATAGCTGTGTGTGGCTGTGGTGCTCATCTCCAGTCTGTTGGCACTTTGAGCCTGTGGTAGGTAACAACCAATTTACCCCGTGACACGGGCCAATGTGAAATCTGGGATTGCCAGAGTCTACATTCCTCAGGTTTTCCCACGTACCCATTTATCGACCAGTCTGAAAGGGAGGATGAACAGCTGGGTGAGCCGCACGCCAACTGCCCAGGCCTGGATTCGAACCTGGACCCGAGGAGTGGAACCCAGACACACTGACCACTAGACCACGGAGACAGTATTATTGATTTGGCAATATTCAATTAGAACTATGGAACAAGAGGTAGTAATCTAATACCACAGTAAAATTAGAAGCAGAGTGAAGAGTGTTTCCAACGTCAGCAGCAATTCAAATGATGACGCAAATCTGAAATCACCAGAGCCTCGCTCTGATAGCAGACTTCATGGTGAGAATATCTTCACACCCGCGTCTCTAACTTAGTTATTCTCATACCTTGAGAAGTATACTTTAGAAGAATAGGCCGAGAGCAGCAAGAACATGCCTGGTCCCGTGTCTTAGTCTCTACAAAGCACCTCGGAGATGATTGGATCCTGTCAGTCACCTCATTACCAGGAGGTCTTTCCTAATACCTCCACGTCTCCCTGCATTGTGTGACTCTAAGCTAAGTACTTAATTAGTATTGGCCAATCCTATTTGTCTTAGTCTGAGGTAAGAGCTAGGAAGCTTTGCAGGTAACTCACCTCCTTTGATTAAGTGGTATTTCCTGCTCATTTAACTATAAATCTCCTATAAATATATTTTCATGCACAGACTTTTCAAATAATTATGTATCATACAATGACAAGGCTGATAGCTAGTCTCCCAATGGCAGTTGACATGTCAAGTTAAATGGTGAATTAACTGAACTTTTCGAAGAGTTCACTACTCAGTTTCACAGCTATCTGTCATATCTACAATGGAGCGTGACAGTGTTATTGGACTATGGCAGTGTCAAGAATTTTACTAAATTTTTCTCCTAGCATGAAAGAGACCATGTATTTCATACACAGCTTCAGTAAAAATTCTGCAGTTGAATGTGCTCCTTCAGGCTCACATGATATGAGGCTTCGTGTATTTGCATTATCCTTGTAAGCAAATTTCTTGAAAGAAACATTTTTTCTGCAACTTATCAATCTCATTTGTTGATGAAATAATCACTCTTTGTCAACTGAAAGTGGGTGCTTTGTTTCCAAGTAAGCAGTTATGTTTCTCTGAGTCTTGTTTGTCATTTTCTTTATGGCTGAGAGAGTATTCGTGACCTAACATATAACAGTGCCCCTTTATTTGTAAAGTCTGTATTTACATAAAGAAGAGAAAAAATGTATCCCAAAATAGAGAATCAATCACGTCCAGTTTCTCCACAGCTATGTAAGCAAGTAGCATCACACTTGGGTATTATGCTACATGTGCTGGTGTATCAGACAAATGTTGCTCTTGTCCCCAGCACCTTGAGGTACAGCTGTCTCTCAACTGTGTGTGTTTTCAGTTACATTCCTTCCTGTGTTATGTATAGGTTATATGGTTTGATCGTTTATGGTCTGTCGGTGCCATATAGTTGTAATAGTCTGAAGAGATGAGTGAGCCCTTTAAGGTGAATAGGAGTGATGAGTGATAATTATTAATTAGGATTGTTACTTAACTTCAGTAAGCTCGCTACCATTACCAACAGAATGATGAATTGTAAATAATATTATTGCTTAACTTCAGTAAGCTCGCTACCATTATATACCAACATAATGTGAATAAACCTCATAATTTAACCTTGTGTTGCATCACCTCAACAACTATGAAACACTTGATAGTAACATATTAAAAACAGAGGATCGAAGCTGAAGGCAACACAAAAGTCATCCCATGCATTGGTGAATGATATACATACCTTCATCCTCAGTGAGTTCAGTCCAGCTTCAACAAGATTTTGATGAATTTTTTGTGAGGATTCCTCACAAAAAAATCATCAAAATCTTGTTGAAGCTGGACACTTCTCTTTTAATTAACAGCGCCGGTACACTTTCTTGATGGGGCCTGCTTGTCGACCTTAGTTCAGGGAGTGTTTTATAGCAAGGCCATCTTGCTTGGCTCATCCTGGCCTCCCCGCCCCCCCCCCCCACACACACACACTGAGCTCATCTTTGATCTTTTAAAGAAAATTTATCTGAAGTCCAGATTGACATATATATGGTCATCAAAACAACATGTCTTAAGCCACTTGGCGATGAATAATAATTGTTAGCTTATAGTGACTGGCATGACTTGAACCCGGGTCCTTCAAGGCCATATTACTTACCACTCAGCCACCACCTCCCTGCCTTGCTGTGAAAGCCTGTGTATGCATTGATTCTCAGAAAAACCCTAAAGACTATGATATGATGTGACTTCCTTTTAGTGGCAAGTAACTAGTCGATATTTGGTCAGGATCAGTTCTTGCTGTTAGGATGTCATTCATTTCAACATGCAGTACATCTAACCCTCAACTTCCTGAACCTCAATTTCTCAGATACAAACGGGATATCTCGGACAAAATCTGGGGTTCGGCAAAAGTCCAGCCATGCATCAGATTCAGTCCCCAGCCAACGTCCGCAATACCCACCAGGTGGTCACATGCACACCAGACATATTTGTTCAAGGCTGTCTCTTGTTGCTAAGCAGCTGCACTAAGATCATATGTAATGCGGGGAAAACTGAGAAATCAATAACCTGTAATAACTGATGTGTTGCTCGTGAATCAGGTGGTTACGAACCGCAAGACAAACAGATGAACCAGATGTGGAGCTGGTGGCGTGACTACGCCTCAGCCGAAGGTGCCGAATGATTATTAGATAGTTTTTTTCATGGAGAGACGAGCAAAATTTTTCACCGGTATTAAGTGAGAGAGAACCAGTTGCTTCGGAACTCCTTCTGAACTGGTAGAACAGGCCAATTGCATGTTAACTAAACCACCGATAAACGCGTTCACTAGCCTCTGGCTAGCCCGCGGGCAGTGGGGGGAGGTGAGAAGCCGACGGTGTGAGCGAGTCTTCCTCACACACCGCCTCAACCTCACCCCACATGTACGTTGAACCCAGCTCCTAGGGTCCCAGCTTGCTAGTGTGTTATCTTGATACAATGTTAATGTTACTTATAAGAGTTGAATTGACACACCGCCTCAACCTCACCCCACAGGTTCCCTAGCATACTGACTGAGCTGGTACCTAACATGTGTGTCGTTATAGAGTACGTATGTAAACATCCCCTTTTGTGTGGGCTTATGATCACCCCCTTGGTATCTTAACCCCACTTGAATATCTTGCCCCCATGACAAAAATACACCCAGCCCTCGATTTAACGGATTAAAAGGGGGGAAGGGTGGTCCGTTGCTTGAAAAAGTCCGTTGCTTGAAAATATTTACATACGCTAAATACCGGTATACAATAAAATACAGTACCTTCTCGAGTTTCGCACTATCCGAGTTTCGCGATCCTCGAGTTTAGCCCTTAGTCCTAAATTCTTACCATCACGACTTTCGTGCATTACCGCCACGAGTTTCACGCTCCTTTGACATATATGGGTCATGTCTACCTACTGTCGGCGTCATGCGTGCTGCCTTAAAAGGCGGTGTCCAACCATTGGGGCTATGGGCAACCGCGGTTGCCCGTATGCCCAACCGGGAGCGAGTTGTTGGTTGTCCGTATGAATGGAAAACGGTTGTGGGTACGAGCGTGGGTACCTCACGGCTGTATGTAAACAAACAGACGACGGCAGTGGCTGAGGAGTGAGGAGCAGCGGAAGATGGCCCACCAAGAGACTCGTAAAATGGACTGGCAGAGCTGCTTAGCTTACTACTTGATTGACAAGATAAGAGAACACCCCGTGCTGTGGAACCACAGTCCAAAAAACTTTTATCTCGAGTCTATGAAAATTGTAGATCTCCCAGTGATGTTTTCCTTTTCTTCTTTTGGCCTGTAATGCATGGCAGCGACGGTGAAAAGTAACAGTGGAAAATAGCAAAAGGGCATAGAAAACCTAAATCAGGGAAAGAAAAGAATAGAAAAACACCTAAGTTCAGGGTGAAGTGTATAAGTGCGCAATTTGAAGTAAATAAGGGCCGCTTTCACAGTCGTTTTGTTTGTTTTGATCTTTGCGGTGATCGACGCTATAGTTTTCCACGTGAAATTGGCCTATGGGGTAGTGGTGGCTGCAGAGAAAGCGACAGGTGTTGAGAGTGTGTGGTAAGGTGCGGGGCGTGGCTAACCCCGCAGCCGCCACGAGGTGCCGTTGTAAAGGCAATACCTCCGACACCATCACATCACATCACTACCCATCGGCCAGTTTCACGTGGAAATACTATAGCGGCGATCGCCGCCATTGGTAACGCTCAAAACAAACAAAATGACTGTGAAAGCGGCCCTAAGTGCATGTTGTGAAGTATAAAAGTGTGGAGAAGGAGGACCTAAGAAGTGATACAAAGCATTACAGGTCAAAAGAAGAAGGTCCACTATACACTGGCCTGTGTTGCAAGAAATTTCTTCCCGCTGAAATTAGTCATTCTGCTGTCCACCACGCATGCGCGCTGTGGGAATACACAGCATTAAAAGTGTTAATTTGCCTGGATTTGTTCTTTTTTGTCCGCTTGTGGTCTTTGTGAGCGGTGAGGGAAATATGGAAGCAGTAAGCAAGTTGAACCTCTTTGCGAGCTATTTTGCGATTGCGGCGGCAGTTTACGTTCAATAGGCACTGAAAAGTCAATCATGATGTTAGTGATTTGATGATATATAACAGAAACAGTTCGCAGATTATACCATAACACAGAGAAAACTACCAGAAGCTATAGGTTTGTCCAACTGTACACGGGTGACCGCGAGCAACCACCCTTACATTAGCAGACAACACCACGTGGATCACAAGCGTGTATTCAGAACTGCCAGCCAATTGTAAGGCAGCCGCTTTCAACTGCGGCTTCAGAACGACCTGTTCTCACTTCGCATTTTCTGCCTATTACCAAGGTACGTATTTTGAGATAACAAGAGAGTAAAGTCGAAAAAAATTGTGATAACAAGGGAGTCAAGTCGAGAAAAAAGTATTTTTTTTCCACGGGCCGGAACCAAAAAGTGCTTTTTCATGTATTTCAATACCTCGATTTTCGCGATCCTCGAGTTTAGCGCTATACCTTCGGAATGAAGCAAGCGCGAAACTCGAGGGTACTGTAACTGTTAAAAAAAATCATAAGATGATACCGACAAACCTAATAATAAACGTAGGAATATAGTTCTTTTTTTGACCTGTTCTGCGTTGGTGGCGTAAGACAAGCACAGCCTAACTAGCCCCATAGAACACTCCAGAAGAAACCATCTCTACCTTCGCCTCCGCTCCGCTGACATGTGTTGTTTTGTTGGCCTTCCAGCGATTAAGGGTTGACAGTGGGGCCCTGGGGGAGGGGGCATATTGTTTACGCGTATGGGTAAAATTCTATAAAGTGTGCTAGTCTCGCATGGGCAGACGAAACATTTTTTTCAGTTTTCAGTGTGTTATGAAATAATGTGATAATTGTTTCTGTCACAAGTCATTAAATGACTGACTTGTGACGTGATGGTGTCGGAGGTATTGCCCTTATAACGGCACCTCCTGCTGTCTATTCGTCTTGGTCTTGCAATTCTTCTAATCTTTTCTCTCTTGCCTTCCACATCTGATGTAGTATCTCTTTTTCCTCCTTCAGTCTTACGTCTTTGAATATAAATTTTCCAATTACTTTCTCTTCTGCTTCCTGGTACGGCTGTTGCACCCGCCGCCGCCCGCCGCCGCAGCCGCAAAACAACTCACAGGAGAAGTTCAACATGCATACTGTCTATTCATTTCACTTACCGCTCACACTTGGAAGTGGACACACTAATTGAATAAAACCAGGTTAATTAATGTTTTTTTCTGCTGTGTATTCCCCCCGTACGCATGCGTGGTGGACAGCAGCGCAACTTGTTTTTTTGCAAGGAGGTATTTCTCACAACACAGGCCCATGAATTGGACCACATACGCCGCCGCCATGTCCTGTCCTGCGCTTCGTATTTCCGCCGCCCCAAACCGCGATCAAAATAAATTTAAGCACACCTAACTTAACCTAACCTCCCAAACGGGAGGGGGGAGGGGGGCTTCACCCTCCTGGACCTCCTTAAGGGAGGTGATGCAAGCAGTTTTGATGAAAAATATCACTTTGTGTGATATTGTTATTATTTTAGGGTTTTGACGTTTCTAAAGCTGGTGTCACTACCCAGCAACGGACAGAATGTCCGTTGCTGGGTATTTGTCCGTTGAGATATTGTGGTCCGTTAAATCTGAAATCCGTTAAATCGGGGTCCATTAAATCGAGGGCTGAGTGTACGCATATATTTAATAAATATAGATGGTAAATATATAGAGTAACCTTGAACAAAGCAATGTGTGCACTGATGTTGTGGAGCAAGAGTTAGTGTGTTGAATAGCTTTGACCAGCACAGAAGCCCTTTGACCTGCCTGACTAATTAAGCATCCTACACACAAGTGGAAACAGCTGTCATCTAAAGAGAAAAGGCATTTTAGAGGGCACAGCCACTCGTCATTTTTGAGGAACTCACGGGAATGGGAGTCAGAGAGAAGATTCTCCTATGTGCTTATACAACACCAGCTTACAGACAAAATAGCTCGGGTCATATTCCAAGGCAAGATAGTGGCCTATGTGGTCATCACTCAGAAGTGGTGATACAAAGGACCTGAGTTCAAGTCCCATCAAAAGACACTGACAATTTTCAACAATCATCGAGTGGTGGAGATTACCCGCATGCTGTTCGGACCATCACTCAACCTTTAGCTTCATTGGTTTCAGTAAAGGGGAGCACCAAGAGGCAGCATGGGCCAAGTCACTTGAAATACAACTCAACTGTGCTGCTAATAGGCTGAGGCCATTCACCAGGCCCCTCGACAGAGCCTATTGGTGCTATAGGCAGCACAGGCAGCACATAAGAAAAAAAGGTAAAGTTCTACTTTCTTTCCAGTCTCACAGCGGTCCTTCTCACACTTTTTATCGGTTAGATCTCATTATTCTACGCATTTTGAACCCCATTTATGTGCGTCGCAAACTGCTAGTAACCTCGCTAGCGATTTTTGAAAAGTTAGCGAGTTTTTCGCGGCCGCCTCGGGGCGCAATGGAGGGGGCTGGGAGGGACATCCTCATGTGTTGACATTTCACGGGTAACTAACACTGAGCCGCTGACGTTGAGCGTCGGTGCCACCGCCGCCACCGCAAACTAGCTCGCAGCGCGGCAGCCTTTGGTCTGCATGTTCTAAAAAAAACAAAAACAAAAAACACGCGTGGTAGACCTGGTCTCACATGCGTGGGCTAATCGCTAACCTAGCGTACCATCGCTAACCAAGCGTTTGTAGAAAAGATATATGAAGACCTAGTGATGTTTCATAAGGTAGGTAATGAATGCGAACTATTTTGCGGCGGCGGCGGCGGCACCGACGCGTCGACGCCCCGAGGCGGCCGCCAAAAACTCACTAACTTTAAAAAAATCGCTAGCGGTGTTTCTAACAGTTTGCGGCGCACATAAATGGGGTTCAAAATGCGTAGAATAATGAGATCTAACCGATGACATGTGTGAGAAGTAATTGTGAGAAGAGACGGGGAACAAAGTACAGGTAACTCTCGATTTAGGCGAGTTTGGTATACGCGTTTTTTAAATAACGCGGGGTCCAAAATTCAAATAAATGTTTAATTTACACGTTTTTTCACTTATACGCGATTTTTTATGGAGTGGCCACCAGATGTCTCACGCAACTGGACTCACACGGCGCCGCGGCCACACAGCTGAGCTCAGTTCTTCCCGTGCGCCACTTGAACAACAATACAGTACCCACGCTGCCACGCTACTCAACAGTAGGGGTGGGCAAGTACCGGTACTAACGGTACCAGCTATATGGTACGGTACCGGTACCAGACTGCTCGGTACCAGTACCAATACTAGCTAGTCGCTCATGGTGTCTCATTTCTTCCTCACACGAGTGAGGCTGAGGCTGAATGCCTGAGTGGATATCTCGGTGATATGGATATTCTCTCTCTCTCTCTCTCTCTCTCTCTCTCTCTCTCTCTCTCTCTCTCTCTCTCTCTCTCTCTCCACTGAATGAAGTGAATATTTATTTTTCGATAGAAACCTACCTCTTGTTTGATTTACATTGTTTTTGATTTACGCGACCTCTTCAAAGACACAATACTCGCGTAAATCGAGAGTTACCTGTATCCCAATCCCCTCCGTGACGCCCCGAGGCGGCCGCAAAAATTGCTAGCGGCGTTTCTAGCAGTTTGCGACGCACATAAATGGGGTTCAAAATGCGTAGAATAATGAGATCTAACTGATGGGAGGTGTGAGAAGTACCGCTGTGAGACTGTGAAGTAGAATAATACCGAAAAAAAATCACTGGGGAAAAGGGAGCCACTGGAAGGAGTCATGAGCTTTACACTACTCATTGTTCTACATTTTTTTTTTTTTTACATGTTTTCCTATAGCGCTGGTAGGCTTTCTTCAGGGGCCTGGTGGTCGGCCCAAGCCCGTCATGGCGCAGTCAATTATTTATAGTGGCGCCATTTATTCTTGGCTCATGATGCCCCCCGGAACTCATTCTTGATTCACTTGGACGGTCTCTTCTAGAGTCCAGGTTGATGGGTGGTTTTCAGGACAGCATGTGGGTAGTCTTAGGCCACTCGGTGGTGACTAAAAAATCCCAAGTGATAGTGTAGGGACTCGAACCCGCGTCGTCCAGCATGCGATGAATGAGGGGCCAACACCCTAACCACTCAGCCACCGCCTACCCACTATTTCTTAGCCAGATGGATCAAAACACACTGGATATTCAGATAACATTGTCCTACAAAACACCAGATGGGATTCTACCACCAGCATAAATGAATCTCTCGATCTTTTGGGATCTAAAGGTGGGTTTATGATCTCAGAGTTAAAAATCACACACTCCCTTTGGTAAACTCCAACTCCATAGTCAAGGTTTGGACTGGGTGGCCACCCACTGATACCTCAACGTAACTGTGTCACACAATGGCAACATTAAGGCAAAGATGTAAAACTTATGGGAAAAATGTCACCTATGAGTCACCAAAGTGACATCACGGAGAGGCACGGGGGCACTGGGAACTGTGCTCTTCACCACCTATAAACCCCTCATAAGCCCCTCATTCATTTGTTCTGTACTCATCACCGTCTTCTCCAGGTATGCCAGAACTTTGGAATCCATCCAGAGTGATGCACTGAGGACTGTGCCCACCAACACTTAACCCTTTCTTTGAGCGTGGGACGGGACGCGACTATCCCCTCAGGCGCAGTCAGGCAGCCCAATGGGGGGTATCTCTTAACCTCTGTATCTCAAAAACTATTCATCACAACTGAAAACCAAAAACACCATTGGAGAGAGGAGGCCCAGGGGCGGTATACACAAAAGTTCTTAGCATCGCTAAGTGCACTTAACGGCAAAGAATCGTTAAGTTTTCTACTTAAAATGGCGCCGGGCCGCTTAGCGCTGAAGCTGGAGCACTTAGCGGGCGGAAAATTTAAGGCGGGGAAGGGGCTCCCTTAGCACCGTTAAAAATGCATAAGTATTGCAACATGGTGGATTACAGCGGGATGAAAGGCATCACCTCCTAATATATCTGCCTCGTCTAGACGAATTGGAGGCGTGTAATGATTTGAAACTCATCCTGAAATATCTGTGGACTGTGCTGACCGTGCTGAGATGAGTGGTTCGGCGAGGCGGACCTTGGAAACACCTACATGGCCATCACGACTGAAGTGGTGTTCGCTGACAGGTAAAATGCAGGTGCAACCTTCACAGGCTGACAGAGATTGAGTGATAACAGACACTGGAGACCCTCCAAGCGATGGCTGGTGACCGCCTGCCACCATCCACAGGCTGTCACACAAGGAGCCCTGGGAGTAACCTTGCTGGAAGCCCCGCGGGCCGCAGTGTGTGGCTGGCGTTATACAGCCCCCAGCCATCGCCTGGAGGGCATGCAGTGTCTGTTATCACTCACCTTAGGTAGTCTGTGAAGGTCCAGTCATCACTGGTGCACGTGTATCTTACCTGTGATCAACACCGGCAGCCACAGACTCCTGCCCAAGGAACGAACACAGGTGAGCCAATATTTTACCTCGCCAGACTTATCCTTTACAATATTCAACTCTTTAAACCTAACACACCTGTTAATCTTGTGACTGACTTCAACAAACGTTTCCCACCAATCTTACCAAACCCTAAACAATACCTATTTGGGTCACTAGTGTCTGTTATTTAAGTTTTACTTGACTAACCTCCCAGCAACGATAAACCAAACCTAACCTGGGTAAATTTATCATTGACATATAGTTATTTCAACTTAATCTGTTATTTAAGATAGCCAGTTTTAACCAAATCAGCAATTATTTAGAAAAGTTGATATTTTTAACCTAACTTAAATGTCAGAAGTGTCCTAACAAAATTACCTTCCTTTGCTTATTTTCAGTAACCAAACCAAATCAATTTGACGTGCGGTAGCTCTTAAACCAAACTTGCTCAAGTACTCAAGCTTGCACACTATTAGTTGAATCACTAATGACTTTTTTTTCCTTTGATCCTAAATCAACTTGTTGTTTAGAAACCTTGCTCCGACAAACCTAACTTAATATAAGTTCCCCTCTCCTAACACAGATAGATTTCCTATTTGTGTTACTGACTATTTTTTAACCTAACGTTTCAATTTTGGACGTAATTTTTTTTAACCAAACTACCTATCATTCAGGACGTTGACTTATTTAACCTAACAAAAAATGATAAACGTCACCTAACTTCATTGACCCGACTTAACTTAGCTACCCTTTCTGTAAAATGCCTCCCAGGAATCCATGGGTGTTGCAAAATGATACTAATACCCATGCTAACTAGCATTGTAGTATTGTTTAATTTGTTTTGGTCATGTCTTTTTTTTCACATTTAATATTAATTAGTTCACAGTATATTATGGCTTTTGTTATTTGCAGCTTCCTTTCTTATGAAGATCTAAAAGTGAATTTTATGATTATTCTTAGTCTTACTCCCAAATAGCTATTAAAGTCAATCAACAATGCTAAAATCTTTTTGAACAAAAAAAATTGCTAATTGGTCCATGAGTCAAGAGTTTTGACTTCTGGACAAGTATAGATATAGATATAGGGCAGGTACCAAAGCATTTCTAATTGTAATGTATCTATTTGCAGTGATCGTGATGACATTGACAACAACGAGCAAGTCCTCCTAGACCTAGAGTGACCTCAAGCTGGTATTTGCCACATAACATTATTGTTTAATCATTTAGTTTTTATCATCCAGCATCAAGCAGTCATTCCCATGCAAGAATATAATGCACAATATAAGCAACTTCAATTGCTAGAAAATAAGACAATGTTGCCAGCCCATATAGTGTGCACTGTGCAGTAAATAACTCATGTAGATAATGCCTGTTATTCTATCATATACTTATGTCGATGCAATGTCTTTTAGTTCTTGCTTCGGTATATTAATTACTAATCCATTCTTATTTCTCCGACGGCCATTTCCGTGTCGTCGTCAATCAGTTCAGTACTTTTATTTTCTTAGCTTGTGTTTTGCAATTCTTTGCCAATTAAATCACTGGACACATCTTAATAAATATCACAGATTTAATTATCATATATCAGTCCCATAAGTTTATTTCAGATGCTCTTAAAACAACATCTGTCCATTCATAGTCCAACTTAACCTGGTAGCAACAGGCCAAATTTGTGGCTTTACCGTGTACCAGCGATGGGCCACATTTTGTCATGATATAAACCCCCAAAATAGATGATGCATAAACTGATCACAAATGTGTTGATATATATTATGAAATGGTTTTGTGAGTGATGATTTTTCTCATTTTTCTCGCCGGAACCTTTAAGAAACATGATCCCTGCAGCTACCAGGTTAACCTCTTTTAGTATAGTACACTAATCAAGAAAAACATCCCAATTATATATATATATATATATATATATATATATATATATATATATATATATATATATATATATATATATATATATATATATATATATATATATATATATATATATATATATATATATATATTTATATATATATATATATATATATATATATATATATATATATATAATGTTGTTTATTTGAACTTGTACTCATATTTCAGGGCCAAACATGATGTGGAAGAAGAAATCAGTTGTCTCCATCAGTCGGGTTTGTGCCATGGCAGCTTTCTCCAGCTGTCCGGCAGAGGTCCAGTCCATGCCATGGAGAAATTCAGCCCCCAACAATGAGATGGCATGCCAGAGATGGATCCGCAGCTTCTCCTCCAATCAGTCAATCCTTGCAATGCCCTTTCTCTTTTCTCTTCTTCTGTACCACCATGCTTACACATAACTGATCCAAGGTACTTAAACTCGTTAACCTCCTCCATTTCTTCACCATTCAAAATTATTTGGCATTCTTTTTCACATTCAATGCCCACTCTATATGGGCATACAAACTCTACAACCTCCCTTCTACTCTGCTCACAAACCATCACTTTACTTTTGTTGACATTTACTTTCAACTTTCTCCTTTTACATACACCATCAAAAACACTGACCAAATTTTGTAAGTCACTTTCATTTTCTGCATTGAGCACTGTGTCATCAGCAAATAAGATTGAATTCATCACCCACTTCCCTCCCTCCCTCAGCATACATTTTTACTTCAATTTCCCCAACTTTGCCCTTCATTTCTCATAACACCATCCATATAAATATTGAACAACCATGATGACATATATATCTTTAAGACGTCCCACAATGCCAGCCAATCGACTCTGTCATAAACTTTCTTTAGAATAACTAGATCCTTGAAGGCAGCATAGTATTTTTTCCTTTTGCTAATATTTTTTCTAATAAAACACCATACTGAAGGAAAATATCTGATCCACACATCCTCTTCCCTTCCTAAAGTCTCCTTGTTCTTCACTGATTTTCTCTTCTGTAAGTCTTTGCGCAGTCTCAATTAGGACTTTTCCATATACCTTTCCAGGTAGCCTACACTCAGCAGACTTATACCCCTACAACTCCCACTTCCCCTCTCCTGCCCTTCCCCTTGTAAACTGGGACCATGATGGCTTTTGTCAAGTCTGCTGGGACCTCCCCCCCCCCTTCCCAGGCCACTTCACATATCTTGACCATTCATATAGTAACTTCATCTCCACACTTCAACATTTCTGCTGTGATTCCTCTCAATTCATTCATCATCATCATCCCATCAATGCCTGCTCTTAGGAGCTCCCACCAGAGGATGGCCACGGCAGAAGTTTCCATCTTTCTCTATCCGGACACTCCCTCCTTGCCTGCTCAAAGTTTCTCAAGGATCTCTCATCCTTCTCCCTAACGTACTCCTGCACCCTATCTCTCCATTTCACTGGAGGTCGTCCTCTAACATTCCCTCCCTCAATCTCACATACACCCTTCTGGTCATCTTACTCTCCTCCATTTGCTCCATGTGGCCAAACCACTTTAAAGTCACTTATTCCCTTCACCCCCGTGACACATTCCAAAACGCTCATACACACTTTCATTACTTATTCCATCCATTCTACTCACACCACAAGCACTCCTCAAATAACTCATTTCCACTGCCTGCACTCTAGACCTCTGACTTTCATTCAAGGCCCATGTTTCACTTGCATATGTGAGGGTTGGTACTATTATTGTATTTTCAACTGATAACTGATCCAGGGTACTTAAACTCATTGACCTCCTCCATTTCTTCACCATTCAGAATTATTTTGCATTCTTTTTCACATTCAGTTCCCACTCTATATGGGCATACAAAATCTACAACTTCACTTCTACTCCCCTCACAAACCATCACTTTACTTTTGTTGACATTTACTTTCAGCTTTCTCCTTTTACAGACGCTATGAAAATCACTGACCAAGTTTTGTAAGTCACTTTCATTTTCTGCAATGAGCACCGTGTCATCAGTAAACAGGATTGAATTCAGCACCCACTGCCTTCCCTCAGCGTACATTTTTACTCCAACTTTGCCCTTTATTTCTCTCATGACACCATCCATATAAATATTGAACAACCATGGTGACATGACACGCCCTGCCCTAATCCCACCTTTTATCTCAAAATGTTCACTTGTTTCTCCACCAATTTTGACACATGCAGATGCACCTCATAGAAAGACTTTATTGCACTAAGCAGTTTTCCTCCCACACCATAAATCTTTAAAACATCCCACAATGCAATCCAATCGAATCTGTCATAAGCTTTTTCAAAGTCCATGAAGGCAGCGTATAGTTTCTTTCCTTTTGCTATTATTTTTTCTCCTACCATCCTGAAGGAAAATCTTTGATTGATTCCATCAGTTCCTGCTGCTTTTCCATTTTTTAATCTTTTTAATGCCTGATTTACTTCTTCATATGTTATACTTCTTTCTTTATATACTCCTCCTCTACCTCCGCTCAAAACTGTTGCTGTAACAGCTGCTGGATGTCCATCAAAAAAATTCATTAAGTTTTTGAAATATTCTCTCCATGTCTCTTTCACAGCTTCCCCGTCTTTCAACATCTTTCCATTCTCACCCATAACTTCATTAATTTTCCTTGGGAGATATTATTGGGGTGATGCTTTTCTTTATTTTTACTTCTTTCCAATATGATTTCCTGTTCCTTTATATTTTCACTTAGTCTTTTCCAAAGTCTTCACCAACTCTCTTCTTACTTTCTTTTATTGCTTGTTTTAATTTCATTTTGCATTCTCTATATTTCTTTTTCCTTTCCCTTTTTACTTGCTCAACCACATTTCTTTCTTAAGTTTTCTTAAAAAAGTTCCCTTTTCTCTTTTACTATCCTCCTTATCTCTTCTGTCCACCATGAATTTCCTTTTCTTTTTCCATCTCTCACCACTTTCATCCCTACCACTTTTTTGTTGTAGTTAACACTACTTCTTTAAATGTTCTAAAAACTTTTTCAGTATCTGTACTATCACACTTTCCCATTTTTCACTTAAGGCCTCTGCCATTTCATGTTATACTCATCTTTTATTTCTTTTTTCCTGTAACTTTCTGTCTTCAGTATCTCCTTTTTTATTTCACCTTTCTTTTCAAACACCCACTTTTGCAAGATGGTCAGAGCCATCGAACATCCCGCTTACTACCTTCACGTCACAGATATCCTTTCTCAGTCTTCCATCTACTGCCACATAATCAATCAATCCTTTCTGCTCATAATCATTCCCCCTCCTCCATGTGTATATGTGGATATAGGCAAAAGTAATAAAGCCCCACACATCAGAAGTTGTATTACTTTGCCTAGGTTATGCAAATGATGTAGTATTAGTGGAAGGATTTTGCCTGATCCTAAATGACTTTGGTATGGAATGGAAACTTATCTTTAAACATAATAATGGAAATTCACACCAGCAGTAGGACAGCGGGTGCTGGGAAACAATATCTTAGAGGTAATAGAAACACAAGGTTATTTAGCATTTGAGATAAGCAAGGAGGCCATAGGAGAAAGCACAAAGAAAACTGAATGAAGCCAAGGTAAGGAAAATGACGGGTGTTAACATCAGTGGTAGAGAAGGGAAATTAGCCAGTATGAATATGGAAGTTGCTTTTGGATGGGGAAAGTAGTAACCCCACAGCTATCTTGTATGGGTCAGCAAAACTAACACTTAAGATGTCGGGAGATTAGAAGTCATTCAAGACCAGTTGGCATGATAGTGTTCACATGCTCTCAGGGGAAATGGGGTGAAGCTTCTGAGAAAGGTTAACAAAGGGGAAGCTGAGTTTCAAAGAGAGGAAATGAGTGAACACCGGTGGGCCAAATTAATATAACTGGAAATTGAAGACAATCCCCTTTGGAAAAAGGAAATATACAGAGAGGGAAAGCATATGATGACACTGGAGCAGAGTGAAACAATGTGAATGGGAGACCTGTCAAAGATAGTTGAGAAAAGTGGCCTCTGTGAATGGAGAAGTACCTATACCTATCTATAGTACAGCAGATAGGTGTAGAAGCTCGGGAAACATTAGAACATTTTATAATAGTACTAATGATTGTGTGCCTTGACCCACTGAGGCAAAGATATACCAGAGTAACCTGACTGAAATTTGATATATATAAAAATAAATAAACAAGAAAGTCACTGAACACACGAGTCTGAAATTATGGTAGCCATCTCACGTGAGGCTAATGCATTATGTGCTGTATGTTGGTCTCTGAATACAGTACAGTGACAAACAGCTTGAATATTGAAGAAACTTCAAACTATTGAGGAGTGTGAATTAACGCATCTTAGCACATTGCATTTTGGCGGTAGAGGGGTCAGGTTAGGTTGGTCATAGGCTAGGTATAGTTAGGTTTGGGCAGGTCTGGTTAGATTTAGTTTGTTTTTGACTTGTCTACTTTTATTATTTGGTAATTCCGTGTGATACGCTTCGCGCTACGCCTTTGTTGTCACCGGCGGCTGAGGAGACGACGTCAGGGCAGTAATATACATATTTTACCAAAACACATAAAAGAATAGTGGAGGTACACCGGAAACATGAAAAGATGCACCTATATAACGATCATAGGCAATAAAGACCACAAGAGGAAGAAGAAGAAGGCTCGTTTATGTCGATCATTTACTCCATTGATGTGTCTATTGTTTCCAAATAAGCTTTTGTGTACGGATAGATAACGTGTTGAATTCATTATAGCTATTTCATCTTTGCATAATATGTCCTGTGGTAGCTATATACAATGCTTTTGCAAGTTGTCGTTTTGCTAGGCGATGCACTTCATACCGGTATTTTGCTCAAAAAATACTTAGCTTAGAGTCCGCTAAGGGGAATTCTAAGTAATACTTAAGGGCCTATGCTTAGCTAAAAGTTGTTAAGTGCAAGGCTTAGTATTATTCTTAGAATATTTGTGTATACGGCCCCAGATCTATAGGAGTCGGCTATGTATGCCTCTCCTGTGAACGTGCATGCACATTCAGGGAGTGATGAAAGTGAACACTTACGTCAGTGCGTGCGGGATGATCAGCCATATCGAGGGAACTGCGGACATCTTTCCTTGAGATTCTGGCAAGGTTGTATCGCTAACTGCAATATTTACAACTATTTGGTCAAAAAATCAGTCAGGTGATAGGCGAGGCTATGCAAAAATGCCGCTATATTGGACAAGAACATACACCAGTTAATCGTCTGTAGATTTGCTGCGCTGGGGTGATATGATTTTCCCCCAAATTTAGTGAAGAACCCACTCAACTGGCAATCCTGTGTTGTGAAAAATAGTGTTGTAACACTCATACGCAGGAGATTTGAGTGCGGCCGGAGCTCGCAGCGAGCGTTTAGCACCACCAGCAAATACACCTAACACTCGCTGCGAGTGTTTAGTAATGAAAGGGTTAAATGCATGATGAGGCTTGTATGCCATTACTGTCCAAGAGTCAAATACATAACAGCAAGCTTCACCGTCACAATGTTCATGAGGCCCGACTGTCTTGACCACGTCTTCGTAGCTTTCCAGTTATCATGACGGGCAGTGAGACCAGGGGAATTATATAGCAATAGTAGCAAGCAATATCCGGGAATTTGTAACCTGGTAAGGGGTTAATTTGTCACATGAGGCACAACAGAGCCCTCCCCCTTGGCCACAGCTGACATTGCAGCAATTGCTTAACCCCTGTGAAGCATGCCAGCATGACGGCAAAGCTAAAACAAAACGACCTTCAGTTATCCATGAGGCAAGAAACCTGCAGACATCATGTCATACATTGACAGCTCGGCAGATCTGCAAGGTCAAGTGTGGAGCAACGTTTGTTTCCTCTGTGGAGGACAGTGCTGAGATTCCCACTACTATCACACCCACCAATATGAATATCAGAGCCAAAGACTTTTTCTTGTCCACACAGACAGAGATTGCAGTCATAAACGCAGCATTACAAAACACCCATACCTTACAGGGCCACATTATTCATTTTCAGAGTTGATGAGTCATCAAATCACTGCCTGCTTAAGACAGTGAATATACTCACAAGATGCATAACCATCGCATCACAAATGAAGCCATACAAAAATTAATCATGACCATTCCCATAAAATGGGCCCCTTCACAAGTTGGGATATCAGGGCATAGCAAGGCTGACACACTAGCCAAGTAAAGTGCCCAGGATCAAAGGGTGCACCCAGACAATCCCTGCAATAGCTCAAAAAACGGTCAAACAGCAGGCGGAGCTGAAACAGCTACAGAAAACAAGGGAGACTAAAGGCGTTGTCACACTAGGCCTTTTCCCTCCAACCACGTTAGTGGTACGGGCAACCGGCAGCTCCAACTTTTCCGGGTGTGTGTCACACACGACCAAGGTTGGTTGTCCTTATCCACAATATTAGCAAACCAGTCGCCCTGTATCCACATGGTGCTGTTTACAGAAGTAAGAGCTGCTGCAGTTTGTGCTGCTGTTACTTATGTTCTGGACTAGTTGCTACAGTTAAATGGTAGTAAGACCGAAGAAGCGGTTGTGGGTATGATCATGGCTTCCAAGATGGAAGGGCAGAATTGTTTACCCAAACCTCATCACAGAACTGTGCTATAAAAACTGGGAGTCCTTCTACAATTTTCATCAAATGGAGAGAGAAATGCTTTTATTAACCATTGAAAATGGTAACCCCCACTCATATCCAAGCAAGACACCGGAATGAGCGAAGAGCAGTAGCAATCATGAACCATTCACATCTTTTTAAATTTCTTTTGGCGAAGTTTTAATGTGAGTGGTCCCACAGCACAGGGTGTTCTCTTATCTTGTAGACAAAGCATGTAGCTCTGCCAGTCCACTTCATGATTCTCTTGGTAGGCCATCTTCCATTACTCATCCTCTACTCCTCAGTCACTACTGTAATCTGTTTGTTTACATACAGCCACGCAGTTGCTTGTATCCCCAATAGTTTTACATCTGTACGGACAACCGGCAACTCGCTCCCACTTGAGCGTACAGGCAACCGCGATTGCCCATACTCCCAATGGTTGGAGGAAAACGGCCAGTGTGACACTGCCTTAAGACATGAGATAACATTAATGCTCGGTGGCTTGGCAAGGTTTAGGAAAGCAACAGTTCATAGGCAGTGATTGTGTCACAATGATGTGAATTTCTGCGGTTGAGGATACAACTGAGCTAACTCTATGGCTGGCAGCCCAGTATTGTCAGTATCATGTCGCCTTTGTGCACCGAGTGATAGACACACTCAAACATTACTGTAAACTGTGTGCGAGTGCACAACGTGAGGGTGTAGTGTCCAGTACTCTCACCAAATCTATCTGACCTTGCCATTCACTTTATCAATATGTTCCAGAAACCACTAAAAGCTTCACAGTTTCTATGTGACTATCCCATGAAATCTATGAATACTGACCCTGCACATCACTGGCGTAAGCTATATGGTAGCCTTTCTCACATGATCAGAATACTCTGTGAAGAAAAGATTCAGTGTAGGGGAGGCGACACGAGTTACCTAGGAGGTGACATTCATTCTTTTCAGATTCTCATGAATTTTGATATGTTGTCCTATAAGTCTTTTCATCTTAAGTATAAGATCCCCAAGTTTCATTGAGACACAATTAGCATTTAGCAAGAATAAAAATATAATTCCTGTCAAAAATGCCAAAAAATGACATTAACGTTCTTTACAAAATCTCTGCTATTTTTTTTAACCAACTTTTTAGAAATTAAGTCTGGAGATGATGGATACATATAGCTATTTTTTTCATCATGGCAGATTTTAGTTATCACATATCATATACGAAAAATAAGAAAAAGTTTAGTGACAATTTTTGCTTTCATTCTTTTGTCTTAAAAAATCTACTGGGATCTGTTTTTATCTTTTTAAAAATGTCTCACGATGAAAAGTTTTCCCTTTCTTTCTTCTTTCCAATGATATCTTTATATCTACAGAAGCTTAAAACACAACAGAGAAATTGCACTTCAAATGTCAATAACTTTGGTTTTGAGATATGAGCAGTTTTATGTTGAAGAGTGTCTATCATGATGGTTTTAGACTTAATGCAGCATAATTTTACACATTTTGGGGTAACAATGACAAAGAAAGGCAAACCAGTGTTTACTATATATAACATTCAGGCCTATTTGGCACCTGGTCCCCTCTTATGGGAGTGGTGAGGAAGCAGCATTCGATGGATGTGCACGTGGCTGTTGGGTCTCTTTGTCTTAACTCTCTCTTTTACTCTTGTTTATAATCTCTATTCCTTCTCCCTGCCTCGTCTTCAACTTCGATTGACGATCCGTGACTCTTCTCAGGAACAGGAGGAAAGTAAAACAAGAGAAAAAGGCGTTCAGCAGCTGAACAAAGCGTCAACGCTCCCTCCTCTCAAAGTGTCTAAGGAGACACCGAATGTGTCACTCACTGCTGCGCCTCACTCTCCACCCGGAGCTGCTTGATTGCTTGATATTAACATATGGTGGTCCACATTATAAAATACGAACAGAACATAAAAAAAAAAAAACTAATTTCAAAATCCTTCGGAGTCATGAGCTCCAACAAAATACATGGCGTGGCATGTGGCGGGGCTCTTTAAATGAACATAAACAAAGCAAAACTAAAGATAGAAGGAACTGAGATACCAATGCAGTGTTTTCACAGAAAACTGGGAACATTTCAATGGTACCAAAACTGTTAAAACCCGAATTTCTAAGTACGAGTCGAAAATATTACTTTTGTACTGTCATCTCTCTCTCTCTCTCTCTCTCTCTCTCTCTCTCTCTCTCTCTCTCTCTCTCTCTCTCTCTCTCTCTCTCTCTCTCTCATTAATTAAAGATTTACAACACGGCTTCCGTATCAAAAGATCCTGCCTATCAAACCTATTGCCCTTTTATAATGACCTCTTCTCAGTTTATGACATAACCAAATCATTAGACATAGTCAATCTTGATTTACAGAAAGCGTTTGATAAAGTCCCACATCATAAATTACTTTATAAATTTATAAGCAACTAGGTATTGACAGTCAAGTACACCAATGGATCGTGATTTGGTTGAGCAACAGACAGCAAAGAGTGGTGATTGACGGATTTAACTCAGAGTGGGCGCCGGTCATTAGTAGCATCCTTCAGGGCTCGGTTCTTGGCCAAGTGCTCTTCATTATTTACTTCAACGATGTGGATGTTGGAATTAATAATTGCATTAGTAAATTTGCAGACGACACAGAGATTGGTAACTCGGTTCTCACTGGCGAAGACAGACAAAGCCTCCAAGAGGATTTGCATAAAATTTCAGCTTAGTTGGATAGATGGGAGATGCCCTTTAATGCAGACAAGTGCCAGGTCCTTCAAATTGGAACAAGAAATAAGAAGTTCGATCACGAAATGCACGGGCATCAAACTCAAAAGCGTTCAATACGTCAAGGACCAGGGTGTCAAAATCGCGTCAAACATCAAATTCTTACAGCAATGCATCGATGCAGCAAATAAAGCAAACAGAATGTTGGGCTTCATTAAAAGATAAAGATGTAATACTTCCGCTCTATAATAGTTTAGTCAGACCCCACTTTAAATATGCGGTTCAGTTTTTGTCTCCCCAACATGCAAAGGGCATTGCTAAATTAGAAGGCATTCAACATCGATCAACAAAAATGATCCCTTCCTTGCGAAACAAACCCTAAGAAGAGAGGCTTTCCACCCTTAACATGTTCTCTCTTGAGAAACGTCGCCTATGAGGAAAACTGATTGAATGTTTTAAAATACTTAATGGATTCACGAATGTGGACAAATCAAAATTGTTTATGATCGATGACACTTTGCAAACAAGGAAAAGTGGCACAAAACTTAAATGTAGGCAAGTAAATTCAGACTGCACCAAATTTTTCTTCACCAACATTGTAGTGCGAGAATGGAATAAGCTCCCACCTTCAGTGGTCCTGTGTAACACGATTGACTCCTTTGAAAACAACCTTGACTGACACTTCCTTCAACTTAATATTAACTAGAGTTGAAATGCAAAGTTTTGGAGCCATCTGATTAATGTAAAATCACAGGTTTAACCCCTCAGCGCCACAAAAGTTTTTCTCGGTTGATCTCCCGTGACGCAAAAGTCATTGCAAAATACACTTCGAAACTGAGAAAAAGTCATAAAAGATGTTTACAGAAAATTTTATATCGCACCCTGCTGTGAAATCCGTTTCTTTCTAGGTTGTCGCATTTGGCTGGAATTTCAGATTCCCGAAAAATTCCAACTTTTTACTGGTGTGACATACAGAAAAAAAATATTGATGAAAAGTTGCTCATTTTATCACAATGGAGTCTGAAAAATATAGTTTATAATTTTTGACCTGGAAATTTACTGCCTACAGAGAGCCAAAGTTGCGGTGAAACTCAATAAATAATTTTGGTAAATTTTTGTAGGTTTTTTCATTCTAGAATTAATCTTATTGAATAAAAATTGTAGAAAATCATCCGTATAACTCAAATGCGAAATCAGATTATGATTTGGACTGACTGTTTGGCTGGAATTCCATGATTCCCAAAAAATTCCAAATTACACTTCCCACTCCTTTGAATACTCCTGTGAACAAGATATTGGTTCATCTAGAACATCAGGTAAATCAGTGGAGGTGTCAAGGCTACGCTCTCCACGCACACGACGGGCAGAAACTAAAGGAAGACCGCCAAAACAGGTAGGCTGAGGGAACATAATTGCTCTGCAGACGCCATGATGCGTAGGCAGGAATTATAGACAATTTTTAGTACGAAGTCATCAAAGGGGCAAAAGAGGTGCCAGTTAGTCACTTAGGATCGACAAATACATGGTTACACGAGCCGTTCAATTTCCAGAGGGCTTCTCGTTTTCCAGAGCTGGCGTCATGCTCATCGCCCACGTTAGAAAAAATTATATGACGCCAGCGTCATAGTCGTCGCTAAGGGGTTAACCCCTTCAACACGAGGACGCGCATACTGCATCCTGGCTCGCTTTAGCCAATATACGAGTTATTTTATCTATATTATATATGCTTACATCTCAAAATTATCAATTAATTTATGTTTCTTTATTTGCACCATTTAATTCTGCATGTTTTGATAAATAATACATGATGATTATGTTGAGTTTATGGCTGAAAACTTGTTTTATTCAATAGCGACATTTGAAATTTGGCGCGAGCTGTGATCCCGGATACGGCGCGGGGCGCTGTTTTAGCCCGGCCGTAGTGAGTTTCTTTAAGTGCACCATTTATTTCTGCATGTTTTCATATATAATACATGATGATTATGTTGAGTTTATGGCTGAAAACTTGTTATATTCAACAGCAACATTTGAAATTTGACGCCCACGGCGATCCCGGATTCGACTCGGGGCGTTGTTTTGGCCCGGCCGTAGTGAAGGAGTTAACAGTGACGGTGCACTAGTGACTGACAGCCAACACGTTGCAAACCTCTTAAACAATTATTTTCCTCGGTGTTTAATAAATAACAGTCCTCCCACCACTACCACCAACACCAGTACTAATGTAAATCCCGAGCATGCATTGCCTAACTTTGAAATAACAACCGTTGAAGTCCTTAAAGCCCTCCAATCACTTAAAACAAATAAAAGTCCTGGATCTGACAAAGTATATCCTACACTGCTTAAAGATACAAAGAGCGAAATACTCTCCTCCCTCACAACCGTATTCAATATGTCCTTGCGACAAGGAATCATCCCTTCGGACTGGAAAAAGGCTAACGTGACACCGATTTTTAAGAATGGAGACAAAAAATTACCAGGTAATTACAGGCCCATTAGTCTAACTTCAGCTGTAGGTAAGCTACTTGAGAGCAAAATTAGAGACAAAATTGTGAGTTACCTTGAAAGCCACTCATTAATTGGGGACTCACAACATGGCTTCCGTAACAAAAGATCCTGCCTATCAAACCTATTGACCTTTTATAACGACCTCTTCTCAGTTTATGACGTAACCAAATCACTGGACGTAGTCTATCTTGATTTCCAGAAAGCGTTTGATAAAGTCCCACATCATAAATAACTTTACAAATTAAAGCAAATAGGTATTGACTGTCAAGTACACCAATGGATCGCGAATTGGTTGATGGATTTAACTCAGAGTGGGCACCGGTCACTAGTGGCGTCCCTCAGGGCTCGGTTCTTGGCCCAGTGCTCTTCATTATTTACATCAGCGATGTGGATGTTGGACTCAATAATCGCATTAGTAAATTTGCAGACGACACAAAGATTGGAAACTCAGTTCACACTAACGAAGACAGGTAAAGCCTCCAAGAGGATTTGCACAAAATTTCAGCTTGGTCGGATAAATGGGAGATGCCCTTTAACGTAGAAAAGTGCCAGGTCCTTCAAGTTGGAACAAGGAATAAGAAGTTCGATTGCGAAATGCGCGGCGTTAAACTCAAAAGCGTTCAATGCGTTAAGGACTTGGGGGTCAAAATCGCGTCAAACCTCAAATTCTCACAGCAATGCATCGATGCAGCAAATAAAGCGAACAGAATGTTGGGCTTCATTAAAAGAAACTTTTTATTCAAGAATAAAGATGTAATACTTCCACTCTACAATAGTTAAGTCAGACCCAACTTGGAATATGCGGTACAGTTTTGGTCTCCCCACCATGCAAAGGACATTGCTAAATTAGAAGGTGTTCAGCGTCGGGCAACAAGAATCATCCCTTCCTTGCGCAACAAATCCTATAAAGAAAGTCTTTCCATCCTTAACATTTTCTCTCTTGAGAAACGTCGCCTCCGAGGAAAACTGATCGAATGTTTTAAATTACTTAATGTTTCACGAATGTAGACAGATTGTTTATGATCGATTACACTTTGCATACGAGGAACAATGGCGTAAAACTCAAATGTAGACAAGTAAATTCAGACTGCACCAATTTTTTCTTCACCAACGTTGTTGTGCGAGAATGGAATAAGCTCCCACTTTCAGTGGTCCAATGTAACACGATTGACTCCTTTAAAAACAAGCTCGACCGTCACTTCCTTCAACTTAATATTAACTTAAGTTGAAATGCAATGTTTTGGAGCCATCTGATTAATGTAGAATCACTTAGGTTTAAGGACAGACCACCTAGTCTGGACCATGGGGTCTGTGTGGTCTGATTTTCTATGTAAATCTATGTAAATCTCTCTCTCTCTCTCTCTCTCTCTCTCTCTCTCTCTCTCTCTCTCTCTCTCTCTCTCTCTCTCAGAAAACATGCCAGCAAAATCTCTTATGTTCTACATATTTGAAGCATTTATAACTTCTGACTCGTAACTTCTGACTCGTCTTCAGCATTGTGAAGGTCAACAAACATTAACAACACACAATTCTCATTATTCAAATTTGCAAGCTGACACTGGCAGCAAACTGTAATGATGTAAATTTACTTCCGTTCTATACATAGTATGAAATGTATTATTATCAAACCATATCAATAGTCCATTGAGGCAGTAGCTTCCGCAGGTTCTTTCCTCCCCTCTGCTCTGCCACACAGTCCCAACACCTATCTCTTCATCTCATATGTCAGCTATAGGTAACATATGAGAATAAATAGGTGTTGGGACTCTGCGGCAGAGCACAGTGGAGAAAATGCCCCACAGAAGCCAAGGCCTCAACGGACTATTTGAAATGGTTTGACTATAGTGTAGTTTGCACTGACATGAGTGAGTAGACATCAAGGATGAGAAGAGACTGTCTTGCTGATTTGCATTTATTTTTTTTATTTTCCTTCTCCTCCCAACGTGGCCTTTACCTACCCAGATTATATGAGTTTGAGTTTAATTTTTGGGAAAACACTATCCAGTTGCATCATTATACAGATAACTAGTCTGCTTAAGCTGGGACATGCAACAAAGGAAACAAATGATAGTGAGTATTCTGTGTGAAAATGGCAAATAGTTTTCATGACACCAGCAGCATGGACACATGCTGCCCTGAAGAAGGCTTTCAACAAAGTTCCACATACAAGACTGCTATGGAAGCTGGAGAATAGAGGAGGTTTGAAAGGGAAAATGATGAACTGGATGGAAAGCTACTTAAGGGGAAGAGAGATGAGAAGAGTGGTAAAGGACATAAAATCAGAATGGAGAATTATAGAGAGTGGAGTGCCTCAGGGATAGGTATTGGCACCAGTACTTTTCCTTGTATACGTAAATGATATGCTGGAAGAAGTAAGCAGTTATATGAGCCTGTTTGCAGATGATGCAAAACTGCTAAGACATATAAGAAACAGTAAAGACTGTGAAATTCTGCAAGATGACCTGAACAAGATTTGGTAATGGAGTATTGAATGGAAGATGGAATTCAATGTGTAGAAATGTCATGTAATAGAAATGGGAAAGAGTGAAGGGAGACTAAAATGGACATATAAAATGGAGAATGGAGAAATATTAAAGAAAGTTCAAGAAGAGAGAGATCTGGGAGTGACAATATAAGATAATCAACAGCCTGAGAGTCATGTTAATCGGATATTCGGTGATACGTATAATATGGTGAGAAAGATAGGATTAGTATTCCACTACATGGATAAGGATATGATGAAAAAGTTAACACTTTCGCGCACACCCTCCCATCTGATTTTCTCGTCCAAAACGCACACCTGACTGGTTACCTTAAGCGCGCGGTATAATTTTTTTCAAAACTCGCTTATCGAATCTTTTGTTCAGTTCACTTTCATGAAACCACATACATTTCACTGTAAATTGTAAGCTCTTTCATATGGAAAGAGAAAAAATAATGTTTGTTTTATATTTTACCGAGATATCGTGAGTTGAAGTGATGCGAATCGATTTCTGAAATAATAAACTCACATTTTCACATAGAAGGAGTAAAAATATAACAAATTGTGTTCTATAACACAAGAAGCGGACATTTATGAGCTAATTAGCGCAACAAACGGAATTTTGATACACTAATTATAACAGTCATATATTTGAAAAAAACGAAAACACGATTTATTAAAAAAATGTTTACTTTTTTCCACTTATCTCCATAAGATGGCGCTACTATAAACACTTGCCAGCGCCATGACGGGCTGGGGCCGACTACCATCCAGGCCCCTCAAACAAGCCTACCGGCGCTATAGGCGTACACGTAAATTTTTTTTTTTAAACTTAGTTTTTATTTTTATGGTTTCATCTTAAAGAACAGACTATTATCTATACAATGGTAGTTTCAGATTTCTTATATGACGTATAGTTGATTAGTTAGGCTTGAAAGAAATAAAAATATTGAACCCTGCCCCCCGCCACACACTAACCAGTCCGCGACCGCTAGAGAGAGTCAACTTTAGAGATTTTCTATTTTGTCACCCAGGAAAATTTCCCAGCAAGAGGGGTCTATCAGCTTACCTCGAGCCTGTTTACAGACCAAGTATCACACGTCAATGAGAATTACAGAATTTTTGGTGAATTTTTTGGTCCCCGTGACAGAACAGTCGCGTCAATCTTAAGCCGTGCTTTTTGACCAGACAATTATAGTGACACGTATGTCGCGTCCACGTGCGCGAAAGTGTTAATAACCACTATGATTAGGCCAAAATTGGAATATGAGGAGGCGGTATGGTCTCCCCAAAAGAAGAAACATAAAAAAACTAGAAAGAATACAAAGGATGGCAAATAAAATGGTTCCAGAGCTGGAGGGACTGACATATGAAGAGAGATTATAGGAGATGGAGCTACCAACACAAGAACAAAGAAGAGAATGGGGAAATCTAATACAAATTTATAAATTATTGAGCAAAATGGAAGAAGTAGATAATGAGGAGTTACTACTAAAAGAAGGAATAAACACCAGGAACACAAGAAGACACAGTAAAAATTGAGGAAAGGAAGATGCTTGAGAGACATAAAGAAATATAGCTTCCCGCAAAGAAATATACAGGTTTGGAACAGACTACTAACGGTTTCAGGGGCCGTGTTCCCCTGTTTTTCACAAATAAAACTTTAACAAAGCGTCAGACAAGGATGTTATTTTGGCAGTGGATGTTTGAGACCCGACCTAATGGGCAAAAATATGATTTGGTGTCACATGTGGATAATGAAGCACTTATAAGAGTAAATTTAGGGTAAAATTGGCTAAAAGTTAGAGGCACTGTGAGCGAGGCTAGCCCAGCCCCGCTCATCTTCTCGTGACGTCGATGTGACGTTTAGCTCCGACGTATAAATAATCTTCCATCCAACCAGCAATTATGTCTTACTGCTTCACACACACACACACACACACACACACACCGTAGCAATATTTAATCTACTGTAAATATGGATGTTCCTTATACGGACTATCAGTTGGGGAGAAACGGTTTTACTCGAAGGAAATTACTTATCCTTTACATGGAAAATGTGACTCTTAATAGTACATGCTGCATGTATGTAAGCGAGCAGTAGTTTCTGGTTTCATCCCTTGTTGGTTCACCAACCTCCCCCATACCCAACCTTTCCTTCCTCACATAATCATCCCCACCCAACTACCCAACAACACTTTTGTCGTTGGCGGGGCTAGCCTCGCTCACAGTGCCTCTAACTTTTAGCCAAGCTTACCCTAAATTTACTCTTATAAGTGCTTCATTATCCACATGTGACACCAAATCATATTTTTTCCCATTAGGTCGGGGTCTTAAACATTCACTGCCAAAATAACATCCTTGTCCGACGCTTTGCTAAAGTTTTACTTGCGAAAAACAGGGGAACACAGCCCCTGAAACCATTAGTAAGTGAGGATGTAGTATCGGCGAAGAGTGTGCAAAGCTTTAAGGAAAAGTTGGACAAATACAGATAAGGAGACGGGACCACACGAGCGTAAGCCCAGGCCCTGTAAAACTACAACTAGGTAAATACAACTAGGTAAATACAGCAGTTCAAAATTCTCACCCAAGAAAGCCAGAGCAACACAATATAGTGTCTCACATGTCATCAAAAAGCAATTCTTTTTGATAAGATAACAGAAGGAAAATGGGAATAACAACCAAACCAAGTGTAAGATAATGAAAGAGATTTTTCATGCTCGATGAATACAGTAAAAAAAGGAATTAAACGCAAAACATAGTACCATAATATGAAACTCACCTGGTTCGACTGTTGTCTGTGCCGCATTACCACTCCACAGGTCACCATGCAAGAGGGATGGAAGGACTTCAATGCCTGAGAAATATTTGGGCATCTTCACCTGCAGATGGGTCCACAATTCTCCAACTTCACGGTCCCCGTACTGTTATGGAAAAAATATATACACTACAGTACAAATCGTGATATATATATATATATATATATATATATATATATATATATATATATATATATATATATATATATATATATATATATATATATATATATATATATAGTCCGAGAGCTAGCTACGGGTGATTTTACCCCAACGAGCCCAGAAGATATAATGATCTAACTTGGTTAAGTTTATCACCGACAATTGAAAAGGTTTGTCAGCTGCTTCAACTGGTGGGTGTTGCAGGGGTGCCAAATACCTTTTTGAGGTTGATTTACTTTTCAAACTATACACTTCAAACTTTGTATATAAAACTATGTATTTATTCTTAATAATATGGCGATATAACTCACAGAATATTTAAGGGGATGAAGGGGTCAGCTGCCCTTAAAAAGACCCTAAAAGTGTTGGATTTTACCCCAAAAGCTACACGAATCATATTCACTCAGTATAATGATAAAATGCAGTAGATATGAATCTACTAATAACTGACACTATTTCTCGGTGGTAAAAGGGGGTCAGCTGCCCTCCAAATTTAGTCTGATTTTGGCCCTTGGGGTAAAAATGTCTTACCCCAAGAGCTACACGTACCAAAATGCAGTAGCACAGAGTTAATCTGTCCAAATTGATAATGAGACTAAAACTGACAACATTATCAGGTGGTAAGATGTGGTCAGCTGACCTCCAAATTTTGCCCATTTTGACCCCGTGAGGTAAAAAAAGACAACTATGAGTTACAGTTTTTATATTTATTATATAGTTACTTTAAGTAACAAAAGTAATGTTGGAGTAAAAACTGACTTATTTTTCTGGTGGTAAGATGGAGTCAGCTGACCCCCAAAATGTGTCCCATTTAGTTCCTAGGGGTAAAATAAAATAAATTGTTCGTACAACATTCAGATTTCTACCATAGGTAGAATAAGTAGCTTAACTATTGACATATTAACTGACATGATTAAAGGGTGGTAAGTTAGTGTCAGCTGACCCCCAAAATTTACATCTCTTTGTTCCTAAGGATAACAACAACAACAAAAACTGTTCCTACAACTTTCAGATTTCTACCATAGGTAGAATAAATAGTTAAACTGATGCTGACATTTAAACTCACTTGATTTAAGGGTGGTAAGTTAGGGTCTGCTGACCCCCAAATTTCCCCCTCTGGTTCGTAGGGGTAATGAAATAAATGATGTTCTTACAATTTTCTGTTAACAAATGCCTACCTAAGAACTTACTCTAAAATCAGATATTTGTCAGGGCTGACCGGCCTTAAATGGTACTCGGTTGTTTGATGTTCTCCTATCTACCAAACTCGTGTCTTGTGTTTCCGCTGATCCGAGACGGCAGGTTACAATGAGAGAAAAAAATAATCTGAAGCCAGGCTTCATTCACAGATTCATTGTCTCATTGCTAGTATAATAATTCATTGGGAGGTATTGGGGAGTGTGCTGAACACGGCTCCTCAGTCTCGCCCTCTCCAGCCATGTACAACGAACCAACTCTCGGATTTCCTGTATGTAAGTATTTTCATTGTTTGTATTATGTTATCTTTTTGATATATACTATCATTGTATGTGTATATAGGTATACTTGTTGTGATTATTTATAGGGTGTGTGTGTCATGGTATGTACATATGGTGGTGTATCGGTGATATAAATCATACGTTAAAGAGCAGTGATTCCAAACCTTGGTGGAACCCCTCCCATGAATTTTCATTTTCCAAGGCACCCTTGTTAATAGTGTTCTAATGCAAGATATGATCGTCTGTTTTTTTTAAAGTTATTAAGCAATGTATACTGAGTTTGGAATTCAAGATTGCATCAAATGAGCTAATATGATAGACTTGGTGAAAAGTCATACTGTAATAGCACAGGATTATTTTACGATTTTTTGGAGAACCCTTGGTGATGGTCGCCGGAAGCCCCCAGGGTTCTACGAGCTCCTAGTTGGTGATCTAAGTTATAGAGTGTTGATTGTCGGTGTTTTTATTATTAAACTGTTTTTTTTGTGGCTGCACTGTGTGGCTGCTTGGTGCTGTGACGGCCAGGATAACAGTACCTGGGTTTGCACCAAACGAGAGGGAAGGCTCGCTATGAGGCTCTGCTCATAGGGGTCGTACAAGCAACGTCGTGGTTAACTGCATGGTGTGGTGTAGTCAACTGACATGTGTCAAACGCATAAGCCGGAGTAGTTATGCAAAGCGTAAGTGGTAGTTCCCATTTTGTTTTGCTTAATATATTATCATCTACTTACTTTGTTTTTGCTTGTTAGTTATTGTTTGACGGCAACATTATTGACACATACGTGGAGCACTTCAAATCAAGGTATATCCACAACTTTCTATGTACGTACTACCCTAACACCATTCGATGAACTTTTCAGAGAACATGTGTATGATTTCTTTGGAAATCTAAAAACACGGTTTATGACGATGGATGAGGGCGATGTAATATCAGGAGGTTAGTGGTTTCATTTTGCTAATTTAGAAGAATCAAATTCTGAGTATTTTTTATACTTTTTTTTATTACTGTTACTAGTTTGAAATGCCGATGTTAAAAGGTTCTTTATCATAACTTTTAGGTGATGATTTGTCTGGTGATCTCAGCACAGACAAGATTGCATCAAATAGTCAAGACCATCCAGCAATCCAGTCACTGTCGTCAGGTCAGGAAAGCAATGAATTATCAGACAATCAAAACACTAAATCTGCGCCTGGTAAGTCATTTAACTCGCTGCACACTTTTTCTTGCAAAATGCTTTATATTGTGATTACACTATACATGTAAAACTATTGTTGTTGGGGTTCCCTGCATGAAACATGTTTTTTTTGGTGTAAGGGATGCACGGGCGGGGTGAATAACGGGGTACAGTGAGTTTTTCAAACTTTAAAGCACTTTATTATTATGAAAACCAAGCACCAGTTATATTACAATATAATTAGAAATTGTGACAGTTGATAACAAATATAATTGAAAACAGAGTGACTGTGGCCTGATAAGGGTACTGTTGTGATTTTGGAAGAGTCATTTGCTTCAAAGATGACAAGTTGGCAAAATGCAAGGAAATATTAATGCTACGAAAACAAAAAAACTTGAAATATGCTGACATATCCCTGCCAACTGTAGTAGACAGTATCCATGGTTATCACCACGAGTGCTATAGGAAATTTACAGCATTACCAAAGGCTCACAGATCTGCAACCAAACCTTCGTGGCACATGAGCCAAGAAAATCCTTCATGTCACATGAGCCAAGAAAAACAATCACTAAGCTTGAACGAATCGGCAGCAACATCGAAAGAGGGCACATGTGATTTCCAGCCGATGTGCTTGTTTTGTGGATCGGCTAGAAAAAAAATTAAAAACGTGGAGCAAAAATTAGTTTCAGCTGAGACAGCCCAGTTTGCTGCAAACATTCAAGAATATGCTGAAATGAAAGGGGATGAAAAATTCTTAACACAGATAAGAGACCAGGATTTTGTTGCAAAAGGATTGAGGTACCACGCCAACTGTCGCTCACTGTACCAGAGTCAAGCAAGGGCAATGTCCAAAAATGGAAATCAACCAAGGACAGGGTACATAAGCAGAGAGAAAGAAGTTCATAGAGAGGCTTTTGACTCATTGATATCTTACATTGAACAGAATGTAATTGAGAAGCGCGAGGTGCATTTGTTAACTGACCTGAACACCTATTATACAGCCACTGTTCATGAAATAGGTGGTGAGGACTTTCAACATGCAACCCCAACAGCACAAAAGCTGGATGAAAAATTAACCAAACATTTTGGTGAGAGGATCGTGGTTCAAAAGGAAAGACAAAACGTGGAAGTATTGTCCATTCGTCTGAGATGTCAAAAGAAGAAGCACTTGCTTTCAAATTTGATAAACTCATGGATATTAAAATGAAAATCAGAGATGCAGCATTGGTACTTCGTGAAGCCATCATGAAAGCCCCACAAAAGCAAATACCTTCAAGTCCGACCATGCAAGATATAATTGGGGAAGTTGATGTCCCGGAGTTAGTCCAAGACTTCTTCAAATACTTAGTTGGTGGTCCAGACTCAAGAATATGGAAACAACCAGGAAAACAGCGGCGAATCAGGGCAATTAGTCAGGATGCAGTATTTTCTGCAACATCTGGTAAGAAAAAACCAGGAAAGCATCTGATTACAGCTCTGGCTATGAAGAGCATGACTGGGTGTAGAAAAGTAATAGAAGTGCTGAACAGAATGGGTCACTGTGCCAGTTACCATACGGCTGAAGAAATAGAAACTGAACTAACATTTTCGGTCAAAAATAATGACAACGAAATGCCGTTTGGTATGCACTCAGGAAATGAATATGGAACTGGAGTAGCCTGGGACAACTTTGATCGATTTGTTGAAACTATGAGCGGCAAGGACACACTTCATGATACAGTTGCCATAGCGTACCAGCTCGTTGAAGCTAAAGCCTCTGCCCAAAATCCAGAGTCAGATAGATTTCACCATGAGAATATTACTGAAACAAAAGCATCCCTGCCAACAATTGGAGTCGGCCTAAGCAAGAAAAGGCGGCGTTCCTATGAAACTGAAAGCTCTGAAATTCAGCCTTATCATAAAAAACCACGCCTAGAAAACGCCGGGTTACTGGCTGCCGATGATATCAGACTTCTGACAAGTGAGGAAAATGTTGACTTAGGGTCATGGAAGAAAGATGTTCTCTGGATGTTGGATGTGTGGCAAAATCCAAATACACCAATGTGGGCAGGATGGAATGCAGAGAGTTTATGACTGTAGAAAACAGATGAAAGTTTGGTATTTGCCACAAATAAACCAATCACCCACATCAAATGCTGTCGTTGTTGAAACAATGAAAAGGTCACAGAAATTAGCAGAAGAGTCCAACAAGTCTTGCATGGTTGTCACCTACGACCTAGCCATAGCAAAAATAGCTTTGCAAATACAAGCCCAGGAAAAGCCGGTATTTGACAATCTCTTCATTTCACTTGGGTCATTCCATGTGGAGAAAGCATATTTTTGTGTCATTGGGAAGCTGATCGCTGAATCTGGTGCCCCGCACATATTGAATGAGTGCGGCACTAGCAGTGGGCTCTATAAACGGATTTATCAAAGGAAAGCATTACAACCGCTGCAAGAGAATACACGAACTGCTAGCGGTTTCTCTGGAAATACTCTTTTTTGAATGGTTTCAAAAAAGCCAAAACAACCCTGACATAGTACCAGTGCTTCAGAATGAGCTAAAATGCATCAGTGATTCTCCAGATATCAACAAATACCAACATTCAAAGGAAGGAAACGACATATTGGAAAGATACAGAGACTTCTATGAAAAAACACTGGCCGGGGACAATGGAAAAACTGCACAGTTTTGGTGTAGCTACATCAGCCTGATGCACCTGTACCACAGATACAGCCGCAGTGTCAGAACCGGAGACTTGGAGGGGTACACAAACACATTGCTGCAAATGGCAAACTATTTCTTCGCCTTGAACCATCACAACTATGCCCGCTGGACAGTAAAGTATCACGATAATCTACTGAAGCTTAAAGAAACACATCCAGAAATCTATGAAGAATTCAAAGACGGACTGTTTTCTGTTAAGAGAACCAAGAAGCCATTCTCTGGAAGTCCAATTGATCTGACATTGGAGCAAACTATAAACAAGGATGCTGCCAGCCAGCGGATTGAATTGCCGCAATGACAAACTCCATATCTGCAAGGCAAAGATGGGCCGAATCTCATTTCATTCGGACATCCATTCTGTCACATGTATTTCAAGAAGCTGGCATGCATAAAGAAGAAGATGTAACACATGGGCTGAAGAAGCATGCAATTAGGAAGGACAACAAAACAGTCAAGGACATAATCTACATGATAAAAGAAACAATGAATCCATTCACTGAAGACATAGACTCCAAACATCTGTACAATATTGGGACTGGAAAACTGCTCCAGAGGAAGTAGAAAGCTTTCTCCTCAATGTCAGGGAAGCAGGTGAAGTCCAGAGAAAGAAGTTCATGAATGAGTGCCGCCAAGAGCCTGGAAGGTTTCTAGCAAAGATTACTCGGCAAGAGGTGTCAACATTTGCAACTGCAGGAACAAAATCAAAGAAAACAGATGTAAAAAGAGTGGCAGCATGTATGGTCCGTGACTTGTTTGGTAGCATTCTGTATGCTTCAGTAGAGAAACGCATCGACTTAGCAGAAGTGCTAAAATATCCTCTGACACCTGTACCATTATCACTCTGTCATGTGGATGGTACAATGCTGAAAACACCAAAATCGGCTCTGATGCAATATCTTGAGAACAAGGTGAAATCAAACTCTCCGGAACACATCGATGTCACCATAATCGATGCATCATTTTACTTCCATCTATTGCCAGGTGCAGCCCTTCCCACGAAATTTGGTGGGATATCATCACACATTTTACGGAAAATCATGGCATCAGAAGGCGATGAAATTCACTTCGTGTCTGATAAATGGCTAAGTCCATCAATCAAAGACTGTGAAAGAGCTGCAAGGGATGGATCTGTTAATTCATTCAAAATAACAGGTGGCAATCAGAAAAGACCAGCCAATTGGATGAGTGCTTTACGCAACGCAGGATTTAAAGAATCTCTGGTCAAGTACTTGGTTGCTAGTTGGTCAGATGATTGCAATGTGAAACACTTGGGAACCAAAACCTTGTATGCAAATGATGGCGACACCTGCTACAAATATGTGGTGGAAGGGAATTCGGTCATGAAATCAGAAGAATCAAGATACAGCAATGACCACGAAGAAGCAGACGCAAGAATGTTCTTCCATGTGCACAAGATAACTGGACAGAAAAACATAGTGATAAGAACGAATGACACTGACTGCTTAGTTATTGGTCTTGGATCTCGGTCAAACTTCTGTAATCACAAGGTTTGGATAGATGCAGGACTAGTCTCAAACAATACACGAAGGTACATCGACATGACCAAGCTTGCAGCAAACCTAGGCGAGTCATTGTGTTCAGCGATGCCTGCATACCATGCATTCACTGGCTGCGACTACACTGCAGCATTTTCCCGAAAAGGAAAAGTTCGGCCACTAAAGATCTTGGAGAAGAACGCCAATTTCCAGAACTCTTTCACAGCCTTAGGGAAGGAACAAACAATATCAGATGAAACTTTTTCATCAATTGAGAAGTTCACAGCTGAAATGTACGGTAAAAGGAAAAGTCAATTCATCAATGATATACGATTATAATTATTCCTAGAACGGTACAAACCTTCTGGTAAATTGGATGAAGCGCGCATCAGCTGTTTGAAAAAAATGGACGGAAGCACCCTCCCACCGTGTCACAATGTCCTGAAGCAGAAAATAAAGAGAGTACACCTCATAGCTAACAGGTGGAATTCTGTTGACCTTGCTACTCAGAGTCCTATCTCGCCAACAGAGTCTGGATGGACTTTGGGATATGGTAGTTACCAGATTCTTTGGACAGAAGGTGACTTGTACCCCAAGACAATCGACGTGCTGCAGAATGACAAGGATGGCTCCGATGATGAAGATATTAATGACTGCACAGGTATGTACTTACTTTTAATGAATAATCGCAATATTAATCTATTTCATTATTACTGCTGTGTTAATTATGGCAGATAATTGAAGGTCATTGATAAACCCATTTTCCAGGATTGAACGTATAAGAAACTATAAAACAATCCAGAATTACAAATAACTCGTTAAAGTTACTTCACATATTAGCAAAAGTAGCATCCTCGGTTGATTTCAGTTAAAATAAAATTTTCTTCCAGATGACTTGGCAATGGAAAGTGACACTGATGCAGATGATACTACTGACGATGAAACTGAAAACAGCGAGTGACTGTAAAGACCAATGAATACACGTTAACATATTGAGAAACAATATACTCTTGAAAAAATATATGTAAAATGTCTTCCATACTCTATGCTATACTATATGCATCAGGTATTTCCAACGAATGCTAGTTTTTATGTCTGCCTTAGTTATGCTCCTTCTACCTATAGTAGAAATCTGAAACCTCTAGGAACAGGTTTTTTTTTGTTGTTATCCTTAGGAACAAAGATATGCAAATTTGGGGGGTCAGCTCACCCTAACTCACCCCCCTTAAATCCTTAAATCAAGCCAGTTTAAATGTCAGCATCAGTTTAACTATTTATTCTACCTATGGTAGAAATCTGAAAGTTGTAGGAACAGGTTTTTTTGTTGTTGTTGTTATCCTTAGGAACAAAGAGATGTAAGTTTTTGGGGGTCAGCTGACATTAACTTACCACCCTTAAATCAAGTGAGTTTAAATGTCAGCATCAGTTTAACTATTTATTCTACCTATGGTAGAAATCTGAAAGTTGTAGGAACAGTTTTTGTTGTTGTTGTTGTTATCCTTAGGAACAAAGAGATGTAAATTTTGGGGGTCAGCTGACACTAACTTACCACCCTTTAATCATGTCAGTTAATATGTCAATATTAGTTAAGCTACTTATTCTACCTATGGTAGAAATCTGAATGTTGTACGAACAATTTATTTTATTTTACCCCTAGGAACTAAATGGGACACATTTTGGGGGTCAGCTGACTCCATCTTACCACCAGAAAAATAAGTCAGTTTTTACTCCAACATTACTTTTGTTACTTAAAGTAACTATATAATAAATATAAAAACTGTAACTCATAGTTGTCCTTTTTTTACCTCACGGGGTCAAAATGGGCAAAATTTGGAGGTCAGCTGACCACATCTTACCACCTGATAATGTTGTCAGTTTTAGTCTCATTATCAATTTGGACAGATTAACTCTGTGCTACTGCATTTTGGTACGTGTAGCTCTTGGGGTAAGACATTTTTACCCCAAGGGCCAAAATCAGACTAAATTTGGAGGGCAGCTGACCCCCTTTTACCACCGAGAAATAGTGTCAGTTATTAGTAGATTCATATCTACTGCATTTTATCATTATACTGAGTGAATATGATTCGTGTAGCTTTTGGGGTAAAATCCAACACTTTTAGGGTCTTTTTAAGGGCAGCTGACCCCTTCATCCCCCTTAAATATTCTGTGAGTTATATCGCCATATTATTAAGAATAAATACATAGTATTATATACAAAGTTTGAAGTGTATAGTTTGAAAAGTAAAATCAACCTCAAAAAGGGGTATTTTGGCACCCCCTGGGGGCAACACCCACCCGAGTTGAAGCAGCTGACAAACCTTTTTCAATTGTCGGTGATAAACTTAACCAAGTTAGAGCATTATATCTTCTGGGCTCGTTGGGGTAAAATCACCCGTAGCTAGCTCTCGGACTATAAGTGCGGGGCTAGACTAACCCCGCAGCCGCCACTACCCTATCGGCCAGTTTCACGTGGAAATGCTATAGCGGCGATAGCCGCCATTGGTAACGATCAAAACAAACAAAATGACTGTGAAAGTGGCCCTAAGTGCATGTTGTGAAGTATAGAAGTGTGGAGAGGGAGGACCTAAGAAGCGATACAAAGCGTTACAGGTCAAAAGAAGAAGGTCCACACTGGCCGGTGTTACGAGAAATATTTCCCCGATGAAATTAGTCATTCTGATGTCCACCACGAATGCGCGCTGTGGGAATACACAACATTAAAAGTATTAATTAGCTGGTTTTGTTCTAGTTTGTCCGCTTGTGATCTTTGTAAGCGGTGAGGGAAATATGGAAACAATAAGCAAGATGAACCTCTCTGCGAGCAATTTTCGCCTGCGCCAGAACGGGCTGGGCCGACCATCAGGCCCCACCTGGAACAAGAAAGAGCACAGCAACAACAAGAAGGAACACTCCAAGAACTCAAAGAACAGCTAGAAGATCGCTTCACAGGATTACAGCAACAGCTAAAAGCAGTACAAGATGGAAGTGAGTCAGTGCGAAGAGAAATGACTGATGTGACCACGAACTTGCGACAACGCCTGATAGAAGTGGAGAAAGAACACACAAATCTTCATCAAGAGATGGAGGTGGTACGGGAGACGACACACAAAGAAATATTAGAAGTGACAGAGTGAAGGCCCTTGAAGACTGCTTGGCTGGAAACGGACAGCCAGTGCCTGCAGGGGCTAGTTGTACCCAAGATGCTTCTCCTACGCAAGTCCGGGGTAGTTTGAGCCCTGTTTAGCCTGAGTTTATCCCCGCAAGAAGTTCCGCCAGCCCCATGAGTCTGCTGGGTTCACCTGTTAGAAAGAAGCCTCAGGAGTTTGATGGCAAGGTCTCCTGGGAGGCTTACCGCGCTCAGTTTGAGCTGTTGGCAGCTCGGAACGGATGGGATGACCAAGAGTGCGCGGTACAGCTGGCCACTAGCCTTGCTCAGCTCGACAATGCGACAAAGGGCAGCTACAGCGGGCTGGCACAGGCGTTGGAGCAACGATATGGGACCAAGCCCCAGAACGAGCTCTTCAGGGTTAGGTTCAGAACCCGCAACAGGAGGCGCGGCGAGTCTCTTCAGGAACTCGCTCAGGACCTTGAGAGCATGGCGCACAAGGCATACCCAGGTGCCACCCCTGACCTGCTGACGGTTTTGCTGCGTGATCAATTCATCGATGCCCTGGACAGCCCTCAGCTGAAGATACAAGTGAACCAAGCTAAGCCAACATCAATGCAGGAAGCTCTGGCACGTGCCATGGAGTTTGAGTCCTTTGTTAGGTCTAGCTTGTCAAGCTTCAGGGACGACTCGACTTCTGGCTTTAGGGCACGAAAGGGCGCTGTCAGCGACACAGACAGGTTCCAGGGAACGTGCTGGTACTGCGAGAACGAATGCTATAAGAGGAAGAAGGAATATGAAGGTGGCGCTAAGAAGAAGCCCAGAGAAGGACCCAAGTGCTGGACCTGTATAGAAAAGGGGCACTGGAAGAATGAGTGTCGGAAAAGTGTGCCCCCAACGAGGGACCACCACTCGGGAAACTAAGAAGGACTGGTTCACGGAGGCAACGACCAGTCTGTCCTGTACATGCCCCGAAGATATCAGTGTGCAGGAGAACCACCATGACAAGCTGCCAAGTGGAGGGCAAGGTTGACGGAGTGTTGTGGCCTGTGGTCGTCGACACAGGCTCGGAACGCACATTGGTGCGGCCTGACGTGGTGAGTCATCGTCGGCTTCCTAAGACGCCGCATCGACTGTGCGGAGTCACAGGACACTACGCAGAGCTCAGAGGCCCAGTGGACGTGAAGTTTGAGCTCGGAGGAAAGGAAGAGTTCCTCTCTGTGTACGTGGCCGACATGGACGACCCCTGCATCCTAGGTATGGATTATCTTGTCTCCCACAGGTGCAAGCTGGACTTCCGCGCTAAGCAGCTGACTGTAGGAGGAAGGAGGGTGCCACTGACGACTGTGAACAAGGAAGACCTGCCAGTGACCTGCCAAGCGCACCACCATTATTCCTCCGAGGTCGGAGATGCTGTTACCCTGTCAAATTACGGGTGCCCCCCCGGCTAGCCTGTGGGTAGTAGAGAGTGGAAGTCGATGCCCGGTAGAAAACGGGGTGATTGTAGACAGTACTTTGGTAGACCCTGCTGCAGCGGAAGTGCCTGTCGTCGTGGCCAATGTCTCCTTCAGCCCAAAGAAAAGAAAACAAGGGACCATCGTGGGGTTGTGCCAAGAGATCGACCAGAAACCAAGAACCTGTGTCTGCAGGAGAACCCTGACGAAACCCCAGGAGCTGCCCGACTACCTGCGCGACCTGTTTGACAGGAGCTCCAAGTGTCTAGAGGAGCCCCAAGTGGAACAGCTCAGGGAGCTTCTCGTGAGGAATGCAGATGTGTTTTCCACAGGAGACCTGGACTTGGGGTGTACGGACCTGGTAGAGCACCACATCGACACAGGTAGCCACCACCCAGTGAAGCAAGCTCCTCGAAGGATGGCACCAGCCCGTCGCAAGGAGATGGATGAGGTGATGGATGATCTCCGGCAACAGGGGTTAATCGAGCGGTCCAGCAGCCCGTGGGCGTCTGCTGTAGTGCTCGTCAGGAAAAAGGACGGTTCCCTCAGGTGCTGCGTGGACTACCGAGCCCTCAACGATCTCACCATCAAGGATTCATACCCACTCCCACGGATCGACGACACGCTCGACGCTTTGGTGGGCTCCAAGTGGTTTTCAACACTGGATATGAAGTCTGGGTATCACCAAGTCAAAATGGCGGAGCAGGACAAAGAGAAAACAGCCTTCTCCTACGGTCAAGGCCTGTGGCAGTTTAAGGTCATGCCCTTTGGCCTGTGCAACGCGCCGGCCACGTTCGAGCGGCTGATGGAGAGGGTGCTGGAGGGACTTCACTGGAAGACGGCACTCATCTACCTCGACGACGTGATTGTCTTTGGCCAGACCTTCGAGCAGGAGATGGAAAGGCTATCAGAGGTTTTCGCCCGGTTTAGAGCTGCACATCTTAAGCTCAGCCCGAAGAAATGCTGTCTGTTCCAAAAGGAGGTCCAATACTTGGGACACATCGTGAGCGAGCCTGGAGTACGCACTGATCCTGAGAAGGTGGCTGCGGTAAGGGACTGGCCGACACCCACTAACGTGAAGGAGCTGCGGAGCTTCCTCGGGTTGTGCTCATACTACCGCAGGTTTGTGAAAGGCTTCGCTACGATTGCTGCACCACTGCACCTCCTGACGAAGAAGGGGCGCAAGTTTGAGTGGACAGCGGAAACTCAGGTTGCCTTTGAGAAGCTGAAGGAGGCCCTCATCAGCTCGCCCGTACTCACCTACCCAGACCCCTCTAAGCCTTTTGTACTGGATTGTGACGCCAGTGATGAGGGGATTGGTGGAGTGCTGTCCCAGGCATGTGCCGACATGGAACGGGTTGTGGCCTACTTCAGCAAGAAGCTCACCCCAGCCGAGAAAATCTATTGCGTGACCCGGAAAGAACTCCTGGCAGTAGTCAAGAGCCTTGACTTTTTCCATGCTTACCTGTACGGTGCAACTTTCACCATCCGCACGGATCACGCTGCATTGCGGTGGTTGAAGTCACTGAAAAACCCTGAGGGCCAGCTTGCTCGCTGGATAGGTAAACTAGAGCAACATCACTACACTATTGTGCACCGACCTGGGCTAATACACGGTAACGCGGACAGCTTGAGCCTGCGCCCCTGCCAACCTGAGTGTCAACATTACCACCAGAGGGAAAGCGTCCAGAATATGTGCCGCCGCACTACAGTGGAACAGACAGCGGAGGTGCCATGGGAAGACTTGGGAAAACTACAACGGGAGGACCGAGATTTGAGACCAATTATGGAGTGGCTGAGTCAATCGTCAACGCGACCTGGGTGGGAAGTAATCTCGAGAGAAAGCCCTACCACCAAGAATTACTGGACTCAGTGGGACACTCTTCGGATGGACAACGGGGTGTTGCAGCGACGCTGGGTCTCTCATGATGGTCTTGACCACTACTGGTCCACGGTGCTACCTATGAAGTCCCGGGAAGGCGTCTTGAAAGAAATGCACGACAGCATCACCAGCGGACACCTTGGGGTAAGGAAGACACTGAGTCGCCTGCGGCAAAGGTTCTACTGGGTAGGCATGAGGAAGGACGTGGAAGAATGGTGTCACGCGTGTGAGGTGTGCTGTGCAAAGAAGGGCCCCAAGAAGCGCCACCGTGCCCCATTGCAACTATACCAGGTTGGAGCCCCCATGGAACGGGTGGCAGTGGATGTAGCAGGACCCTTGCCTCTGACGACGAACGGAAATAGGTACATCTGCGTCACAATGGATTACTTCACCAAGTGGCCGGAAGTCTACGCCATCCCTGACCAGGAAGCCACTACCATCGCTAAGGTATTGGTGGAGGAGTTCTTCTGTCGCTTCGGTGTGCCTAACGAGCTCCATTCCGACCAGGGAAGGAATTTTGAGTCAACAGTCCTTGCTGAGTGCTGCAAGCTTCTGGGTATCAAGAAAACCCGGACCACCCCTCTGCACCCACAGTCAGATGGAATGGTGGAGAGGTTTAATTGGACGTTGGGCCAGGAGTTGGCCAAGCAGTGCAACAATGATCAGTCTTCATGGGATCAGAAGCTGCCTGCGCTTCTCATGGCCTACAGGTCTGCCGCCCACGAGACTACGGGGTATTCACCGGCAAAGCTGATGTTTAGACGTGAGCTGCGATTGCCGGTGGACCTACTGACAGGAAGGCCTCCTGGGGAAAGCCTTCCAAGGGACGCCTCCAGTTTTGCCCGTCAACTAGAGGAACGGCTGGAAGAGGTGCACCATCAAGTCCGAGGTGCCTTGAAGTTCTCCGGGGAGGCCATGAAGCGCGGTTACAATATGAGGGCAAGCTACGTTGACTTCAAGGAAGGAGACCAAGTCTAGCTTTACAACCCGCAGAGGAAGAAAGGACAGTCTCCGAAGTTACAGAGCCCTGGGAAGGCCCTTACACTGTGCTAGAACGCCTCTCCGACGTGACTTACCGAATCCGGAGAACGGAAAGGACCAAGCCGAAAGTTGTCCACGTCAACCGCCTATGGAGGTACCACGGTCCGGGAAACTACACCTGGAACAACTACAGACACCCAGCAGGCGACGAAAACGCAAGGGACGTCCAGGACCGAGAGGAGGTCGACGACGACGTAGGCCTTCTGGACCTTTCAGCCGAGGGAGATAACCTCCCGGCTTCGGCAGATGTTCCAGGGACACCCCAAGAAGCGGACGACGATGAGGCGCACCAGGAGACAGACGCGCAGGAGGCACCGAGCAGAAGACAGACAACGCAGGCGTCCACAACGATACGACGATTATTATGTTTTTGATTAATTCTCTTATGTTTGTATATAGTTAAGTGTGTGATCGGGACGATCACAATTAAGAGGGGGGGATAGTGTTGTGCTGGAAGCTTCCCCCGGCGTCCATGGGGCTCTAGAAGGCTCCGGGAAGAGCGAGCAAGGGGGCGGGGAGCAAAGCCTCGTCCGCGCCCCGCGGGGCGCGGCCAGGCGCCAGGCGGGAAGTGTTGCCAACCCGCACATACTTTTGCTACATGTTCTTGTATGATCTAAAATATACTGTAACATTCTAGACTGTACTGTTCTGGATATATATAGGAGAAGAGGGCGAGAGGAGGGCAGTCCCAGTCATAGTAACCTAGTGGTAAGTAAAGAGTCAGAGTGAAGTGTACTACTAAGGAAGAACATTAAACTACAGAAACTGCAAAGTGTTTACATATCTCCCTCCCACGGAGTCTCCTGACGGCGACACGGAACCCAAGTAACACGTCCGGCATAACAATATATTTAAATAAAAGCTTAATATAGTGATCTTCAGACAAAACAAGAGGGACTGTGATACCACTGGGGAGCCAAACTTGCCTCTGCCGGCTGAAATACGGCATTCGTCACTTAACATAATATTGGTTGGTGGTTGAATATTAGTAGTTTAGGATAACAGACCATAGTATTACTCTCCCCACTGCTGCGATGATCAAGCCCCGACTCACGTCCATCAAAACTATAAGCTACAATTAACTCACACAACTGTTCCCCAACATATGCACAAATACACATCAACAAAGAAATTGGAAGAGAAGACCCATTCTTCCCCAGGCAAAAGCAAAACACCACAGCACTCGCTCATCTCTATACAGTGACTGAAAAAATGACGGTTAACCGTTAACGTAACCGTCTTGTTGACCGTCATCATAAGCTTGAGGTGCTATACAGGAATATATTGCAATATTTATTAGCCTACGATTTCATTCTGAGGTTCTTGTTATCAACCCAGCAACGTGTTTTTTTTTTTTCTTTTCTTTTTTTTTTTTTTTTTTTTTTTAACAACAAAGGAGGCAGCTCAAGGGCACACACACAAAAAAAGAAAACAATAATGAAAAAATAAAAAGCCCGCTACTCGCTGCTCCTAAAAAAGAAAGAAAAGAGGTGGCCGAAAGGAAGATTAAATACGGGAGGAGAGGTGTCCTGATACCCTCCTCTTGAAAGAGTTCAAGTCGTAGGCAGGAGGAAATACAGATGAAGGAAGATTGTTCCTGAGTTTACCAGCGTGAGGGATGAAAGAGTGAAGATGCTGGTTAACTCTTGCATAAGGGGTTTGGACAGTATAGGGATGAGCATGAGTAGAAAGTCGAGTGCAGCGGGGCCGCGGGAGGGGGGGAGGCATGCAGTTAGCAAGTTCAGAAGAGCAGTCAGCGTGGAAATATCGATAGAAGATAGAAAGAGAGGCAACACTGCGGCGGAATTTAAGAGGTAGAAGACTATCAGTATGAGGAGGAGAGCTGATGAGACGAAGAGCCTTAGCCTCCACTCTGTCCAGAAGAGCTGTGTGAGTGGAGCCCCCCCACACATGAGATGCATACTCCATACGAGGGCGGACAAGGTCCCTGTATATGGACAGCAACTGTGCAGGGGAGAAGAACTGGCGGAGACGGTACAGAACGCCCAGCCTCGAGGAAGCTGATTTAGTAAGAGATGAGATATGAAGTTTCCAGTTGAGATTTTGAGTTAAGGATAGACCGAGGATGTTTAGTGTTGAGGAAGGTGATAGCTGGGTGTTAGCAAAACATACGGTTTAATAACTAACAAATGTTTACTCTCTCTCTCTCTCTCTCTCTCTCTCTCTCTCTCTCTCTCTCTCTCTCTCTCTCTCTCTCTCTCACACACACACACACACACACACACACACACACACACAAACGCTTGCACACACACACACACACACACATTGAGACTACTACTTTGTTGAGAAGCCCCCTCTCTGTATTACCTCTGTTAATCTATTTGGTATTAACCTAACAAGTCTATTGCAGAGGTCATCTGCTCTTAGGGCCGCTTTAACAGTCGTCTGGTACGCACCCTAACCAAAGGCCCTACCATCCTGGTAACAGGCATTACCATCGCCTCGATCCGCCCTCACAGTCGCTGTTTTCATGGCATCGGCGACTACCAGCGTGGTGACGATCATGACAAGACGAAGGCGCGTGATGCGGCAGTGTTGGTATGCCGGAGCGGCGGGAAATGTCAACATTACATCAGCTGAGCAGAGGATTATGAAGGAGTAATATGAAAAATTAACGTACAAAAAGTAAACGTGAAGAATAAATACAAAGAGTAACTGTGAAGAATATATATGATGAAAAAATGTGGAGTGTCTCACTGATTCACCCCTCAAATGATCAAATCTGCTGATAGCCTAATATTTCCTAGGCGGAAAAGGTGATATAATGATGAGATGTATTTATGATTATTAAAGTTCTCTTATATTAGCAGATGTCAGCAAACCAGACTCTTCACCTATATCAATTACATTTATTCATTATTCACACTTATTTATCAGACTTCACATTTATTCTCTACTTAATAGGGCTGATTTCGTTATATATATGCCCTATTCATACATATTAGGCTAACTAGAATAATACGAGTTTGACAAAGAAGGCATAACAGGTGATTAATGGTGACAAGTATTAAAGTCCTGCCTTCTTTAACTGTTGTGTACTTTTGCAACAATAAACCATCAAGCAATCAAATTGAAATTCTCAGTAGGACGTTTACTGGTCAGCAGGTGAAGTGAGTTCATATCATTCAAAGTCTTCTAATTTTTTTCTTATAATACCATTGAAGCCGTGCAACGTGTTGCTGTATTGTTTAATATTTTTTCACATCTATTTAAAGAAATAATATAACCATTTGGGAGCAAGAATTTGTATTATTTACTAATTAATGTCATTGGTAAGCTCCACTTGGGAGCCCCCGCGGCTACCAGAGCTCCGTTACCAGAGGTTCCAATCTCTGGTGCTGATGCAAACAAACAGCGCCGCGAAAGACGACTGTGAAAGCGTATTTCTTGTTGGTAGCGGCGATCGACGCTCATTGGTATCGATCAACACAAACAAACGTGACTGTGAAAGCGGCCCTTAGTTTCCCACATGTGTTGGGCACGAGCAACAAGATTGTCTTTATTTATGGGTGGTGGTGGTGGCGGTGAAGGTGAGGGTGGTGGTGGTGATAGTGATGGTGGTGGTGGTGGTGGTGATGGTGGTGATGATGATGGTGGTGGTGTTGTTGGTGGTTGTGGTGGTGAGGGTGGTGGTGATCGATGGTGGTGGTGGTGAGGGTGATAGTGGTGGTGGTGGTGATCCAGGGTGGTGGTGATGATGGTGGTGGTGATCGAGGGTGGTGGTGATGGTGGTGGTGGTGAGGGTGGTGTTGATGGTGGTGGTGGCGGGGGTGTTGAAACGGTTTGTGGAGCGAGTTGTGAGATTCAAGGTGGCGGCGCGGCAGCTTCGGCAGCATCACCTCGGGATGAGGATAGGGCATCAATGTATATAGAGGCCAGTGGACGAAACATTTTGAGAAGTGCGACATCACTCCTGCTCGCGACTGTACCAGACATTACTATCTATCTATCTATATCTGCGACGCCTTGTCCCCTCGTGGGAACTATCCTCGAGAGGGTGGCCGCGGCAGAAGTGCCTCCATCTATCCCTGTTCTGGCACTCCCTCTTAGCGCATTCAATCCTGCTACTTCCAACTCTCTCGCTGCAATACTCACTCACCCTATTTATCCACTTCACAGGTGGTCTTCCCCTCCCATAACCCGTGGGCTTCGGCTATGGGAAAGCCGAGAAGTGGCCGAGAAACGTCAACATTACACTGCATTTTGAGAGTAAAAAAAATAGCATGGAACGTGTATCAGAGTACATGCTCCTCTCATAACCGTAAAGCCGTTCAAAATGTTTACTTTTACTCAAACTCCATTCTTTTTGGGTGGTGTTTGATAGAAAATAAATAGTCTCGTGACGCGTGGCATCTAGCCGAGAGTCGCTTGTTGTCTACTTTAGAGAATTTGACAAGTGATTACTGTATGGATAGCTAATTCAGTCTGCCATGATCTTACAGCCCCACCTATGACAAATAAGCCCACCTCAAGATCACTCACCCGCCACAATGACCCAGGGCATGCATGGTGGTTTGCTCTATGCTGCCACCGCCTACAATTAGCTCAAATTAAGGGTTTTGAGCCGAGCCCCAAACGGGGTCCGCCGTTTCAGCGGACCGACTCGTGGGAGCCCCGAACGGGGTCCACCGAAGCTGCCGGGTTAATCCTTCCCTCATACACTCTTCATGAATTCATTCTCCCCATTCTCATCACGTGTCCAAACCATCCCAATGCATCACGTTTCACCCACTCCACCACTCCACACTCCACTCTTTACTAAACTGACATTACTAAAGACATTGCTCAGTTTTGTAAAAAAAAAAAAAAAAAAAAAAAAAAAAAAACCGGCTCCACAGGCTGCATGTTACCCGAAGATGCATGTACAAAATCACCCATTTCTATGTATTCCAGACACCCTGATTTTTGTGTAGCCCAGGGTTGGCAGGCAGAGTGGGGCATCGAGTGTACCTTCTAGTTTAGTGTAGAAATTAGGGTTTTGCTGAACTTCATATATTTTGGTTTGAGGAACAGAAGTTCTCAATACTTTTTTTTCTTTCAATATTTTTTTTCAATTATCTCAAAGTCGTATTTATTTTCTTTTGATTAGTCATTTACAGCCAGTAGCAGTCCAGAACACTTATTTTTGTATCACAGTACCATTTGGAATTAATAAAGCATGTTTTCATTTTTTTTTTTTTTACTGTGATTCCAATTGGCACACGTCGATCATAATCGTTGCAATTTCATAGGTCGACTGATCTAGAGTTAAGTGTCTCAACAGAAATTTTGGGAAACCGTACATCATCAGTCTCGCTTAACTGTACATATTTATGAGCATTTAAAGCACTAAATATTTTTTTTCCCAAAGCGGCAAGCCGACCGGTCGGCAGCGCCGCGTAGGGTATATCTCAGATAATTAAAGCAGCTAGCGAGATACGGAGGCTGACCGTAGGTGACCCAGCGGTCACCTCCTGGTGAGACGATGATTAGTTTCTGAGTTGACACCATGGCGAGTGCACGTCAGTCATCTGAGGAGCTTTCTTCAAGCTCCCACTAGTTTATCTTTCCCCCGGACCTGACCTTCCCTTCTCTCTCTCTCTCTCTCTCTCTCTCTCTCTCTCTCTCTCTCTCTCTCTCTCTCTCTCTCTCTCTCTCTCTCTCTCTCTCTCTCTCTCACTGACTGAAAGAGAGGAGGAAGGGGGGGTGTGTGTGTGTGTGTGTGTGTGTGTGTGTGTGTGTCACGGAGAGAGAGAGAGAGAGAGAGAGAGCATATTCCGCCAGATGGCAGCATCGCCCAGCTTAGGAGGATGCGATGCCCGTTTTCTCTGATTGAAAATTGAGTTGGGAGTTAGGTTATAATAATAATGAATATTTATGATGTAATGACAAACATTTAGCGGCACATATTAATTTTATCGTCTACATGTATAAAAAAAAGGACTCCACTGATGATTTTTTTCATAAATTAAACACCTTGAATTATTTCATGAACTAATTCGCTCTTAAAGGGTTAAAGCTTAGGGTGCGTGATATACACCGGAGTGCGTTATACTCTGCAAAATATGGTGTACATTTCACTCACCGCACACAAAGATCATAAGTGGGCAGTCTAGAACAAAACCAGGCAAGTTAATGTTTTTTCCTGCTGTGTATTCCCCCAGTGAGCATGCATGGTGGGCAGCAGCGTGACTTATTTCTGGGAGGAGGTTTTTCTCATAACACTGGCCCGCGTAGCGGACCACGACCACCGCCACCCTGTCCTGTCATGCACTGCGTAGCTTTGCCGTATTTCCGCCGCCCCACACAGCATGCCAGATAAATTCAAACTAACCAAACATAACGTTATCCTAACGTAACCTTCCTTACAGAGGGGCTTCGCTCCCCTGACCCCCTTAATGGGGACGCTTCACCAGATTTAATCTAATCGAGATGGAAGGGAGGAGGCAACTAAAGGGACACAGCAAGACATTGAGAAAGGGGACTTGTTTGAAAGACATAAAGAAATACAGTTTTCCATGCAGGAGTGTGGATACATGGAATGGACTAAACAAAGACATTGTTGAAGTGGGCAGTGTCCATAAAATGAAGGAAAAGTTGGACAAATATAGATTGGGAGACAGGACTGACCGAGCTTGAGCTCAGGCCCTGCATACTACAAATAGATAAGCACACACACACACACACACACACACACACACACACTCCCCTGACTACCTGTGCTGAACCATCAGCTGATTTGTCAGCTGCCTGTGTTGTGTTTCTGGGGGGGTCTGGGCGATGTTTTTGGGTTGTAGTATATCGGCTTGTGTATAAAAGCCATATTTTCATATAGAATCTTGGCAACAAGTTTTATTATCATCTAAATACATCATCAAACAGGGAAAATTATGTTGCCAGTTTTTCTGTGTGGTCCCAGACTGATTTTCAGCATCAACAAATAATATCGTAAAAATTCCGCAAAAATAACATATTTTCAAATTATTTACAGTGTGTAACAATTTTAAATGGCCATAATTATCCAGTTTTGGAAAATATGTGATAAAGACTAATAGTGTGTGACTATTTTGTACTTATGGTATAAATGTTCACCAAAAGATTCTGCTTCTAGCAACTTAACAAGTAATTCTTATTGCAAAAGAATAACACAAATGTTAATGATCCGCTGTTTCAAGTTACAGCCACAAATGTCCACGACGTCAGTCCTCTTCAATATCCTGGCCATCTGTGATAGGATTAGTGTTCTGGCATGTGTCATCTCCTGTACAGTTGCACAATTCAGTGCACACAAGATTATTTTGTCTGCAAGAGCATCTGCGCGAACACTTGTTGGCTGAATCGATGTTAGTGGATCCGCAGTTGCATCGAATGAGTTGAAGAACTGCTTCTGGAGCTGGTGCTTCCTTTGATAGCAGTGGCATCAGTTTGTCATGTTGCATTTGCCATCCGAGCATGAGAGGATTTGGTATGACTGGATTTAAGACCAGGTCTTGTGACCAAACACTTGCTTGAATATGTGCGCGTCGGATGTGCTCGAGCCAAGCTCCATGTGTAGGTGGTAACATGTCTACTCCTTGGTCAGATCTCAGCCTTTTGAAGAGGTACCACCTGAGATTCTTTGCCTTGGGGATATGGAGTTGCTTAGGACAGAAGAGTGAGCATAAGAATTCTTCACACCTTCGACCACACTATCTGATGGTTCGGCTCCTTCTCCAAGCCCATTCAGTGCAGCAAGTACGGTTGAACTGGCATTAAGGAAAGCTTTGAAGCATCCTTTTTTTCCTTTGCCTTGTATAGGCCCAGTTGTATCGCATCCAGTCAGCGCATGCCATTTGATCAAAGCTGATGCTTTGTCGGAACCAAGCTTGTCATAGATGGGTTTCAGCTGGATGATGCGACGGCGTTCTCCGGTGCCCATGATCATTGCTGGTCGCGTACCAAGCATTGGCACCCTACGAAGAGCCAAGAGCAGAACATCAGTGTCCTGTGAGTATATGTGGACTTCAAATCCTGTTCCTGCTACTTCTACAGCGTGTAATATCATCAGAGTGTCAGCTTTTTCGTGGGTGCTTACACCTGTAGATACATGACATTCAGAGTTTGTCATAATGCTGCTGCGTGTCACGGTTACTAGGTTCTTGGTAGTACTCTGGTTGATGAGTTGTTGTGCCAGGTACAAAGTGAGTGAATCCTTTGTCTCATTGCTTGCAAGAAATGTACCTTTGTCTTTGATACAAGTTGCATCTTCTACAATGTAGGAATTGATTCCCTTGGACTTGCCTCTGCGGCTCTCCCGTGTGCCCTCCTTGAGTGAAGATACTATGGTGTAATTATCAAAGATGATCCTCACTTGGCCATAACCTCGAGCTTTTGAGTCAATCAACTTGACATATGATGTGCCTAAATCCTTGCAGTTTTTGACGTTCTTGACAGCCATCAACTCATGCAATACAGCCATGCCATCAACTACAAGACAGAAACCCTCGTTTTCATCGTTGGTGCCCTGAGCATTGGTTCCTGGGGTTGTATTGTCATCTGGCTCCAGAAGGTTCTCCAGCAGGTGGATTACCATGCTCTTGTCAGTGGTCGGGTGGATTGCTCCATCTGGTTGCATCAGTAACCTGTTTATGTACACAAACTCGTGGGTGCCAATCACTTCCTCTAAGTTGATGTCATCCCTTGAGGATCGTGCTATCACCAGCATCCTAGCAAACAGTGATGATGTTGCTTTCAGTGTGATCACTTGGGAACCGGCTTTCAGTTTAATTTCCTTGGCAGTTGCTGACCAAGACAGCAGTTTAACCTTTGTCATCTTGGCCCACAGGTTTCCATTGCCAATCAGACGATCTTCAATGAAACTTCTGTATGCATCCATGCCAATCTGCTCTGTGGACAGAATGCTTTCTTTGATGTTGTCGGGAATGATCTCCTTCGACAGAAGCTTGAACATCCGACCTGTCGTTGCATCACTGGCGGGCCCAGTCTCAGTTCCTTTTGATCCACTAAAGATGTTGCATGGCGACAGTACCTTCTTCAGTTGTGTGATTGCCTGTTCCTGGCGACGAACTTTGGCCTGAGAGAGGCAGTGGTGCTGTTGTTGTATTGTAGCAGTTGGACACTGCTGCCAGTTGTTCACTTTCGGAAGCAATGCGTGCCAACTCAGGACCAGTGAGACAGAACTTCAGCAAAGTCTTTGGGTTTGATGTTATTCCAGAGATTCCTCCTTGACCTTTGGTAGATTTATAGTGCCACAATACCCCCAAAACTACAAAAATGTCATGCAGAAACATATCTAAACCTATATGTATGCAGGCGCTATTTTCCAATCTTGATCGAACTGCTCGATTTTAGTGACTTTAGTTTCTGTAGTAGAAAGTCATGTGGGACCAAATGAAAAAACTGGCAACATATTTTTCTATGTTCACAATACTACCTGGAACATTTTCAACACAGTTGCCAAGATTCTATATAAAAAAATAACAACATTAAATTTTCCAACACAACCGGATATACTATTGGCCACGTCTCCTATTTGAGCTGTTGTAGGATGAGTGGGAGGGATGATAATATGGAGCGGATAACACCAAGAAGATGAGAAAATGGAGCATGAACGAAGGTACGAGAAGCAGATGGGGAGTCAGTGACGAGAGTGAAGATGAATGTTACGATCCTAGATTCTCTGGTTTTGGGAGTAAAGAGTCGGCTTTGTACAAAAGAGTGCTGTTGATGGAGAAGAAATTAAACAAGTGGATTGGAATAATAAAGAACATGGAGGAGGAGGACACACAAGGTAAGAAACTACAAAGTGATCTTCGGTCAAGAGTACACAATTTAGAAGACAGGGAGAAAAAACTAATTCAAGAAAATGAAGAGTTATGAGAGAAGTTGGCAAAATATGAAAAAAACAATGAAGGAAGGCCTAGGAGTCGCAAGAAAGGAAAATGAAGACCTGAAAGCAATAGTGAACAAGGAGGAATGGAGGGTAAAAGAAGTGTTGGGTGAAATAAAGACCTGGAAAGTAGAACTTGAAAAAGATAATGTATACTTCAAGGAAGTAATTGAAAAGCAACTGAAGAGAAGGAAAATGTAGAAAGAGGTGGTCAAGGTTTTGAAAAAAAAAATTGAAGATTTAGGAAGGGATGTGGCTGACAAGAAAAAGTCTAATAATATTTGGAATGAAAGAGAAGAGTATAATGTTTAAATCAGGGTTGGCATTTCCCCCCCCCCCCCAAAAAAAAAAAAAAAAAGGGGCCGGGTTTTTTTTTTTTTTTTTTTTTTTTTTTTACATAAAATTTTGTTTTATATCCTATTGATAAATAAGGCCCATATATGTACAGGAAATAAAAAAGTAAAATCCATAAACATCTTCCAAAAAAAATATGTAAATAACATCAAACAGGTTTTTTTTTCTTCATCTTATTTGCTTGTGTTCTAGTTTTTGTATCACCAAGCCAAACCATACTCGGATACTCCACATTACACCCAGCCATATCACACAGTCACACCACAAATCACACTTAAATTAAGGCCATCTTACATCATGACTACACATCGCCGCTAAAGTAAATCATTTCGCACAACACCACTTCGTACACATCAAAAGCTAGTGTTTTCTATTTCATCAACCTTTCCCATTAAGAATAAGTCAGGGCTCAATCTTATGCTTGCCAATGCCACACAGTTTGCGATAATAATGTTACTGAAATCGACACAGCATTCTGAAATTAATGTATCAGTAAAGACAGTAGCCACATAGGGACCAACCTGCCACAAAGCAGCAACACCAATCTCCAGTTCACCATTCATGACTGTCGAGTGGTGCGTGCCCGACCACACCTCATGCCTCTCCCTGTCCAGTACGCGTACAGTACAAGTCAGTGGGCGGCCAGGCCCCTAACCCTAAGTCAGGATGAAAAATCTCAAAAGGCCCTTCAATAAAGTGTTTGAGGCATTTCTTGTTAAAAGTTGGTAACAAGTGTTTTTAACCTAATTTGGGTATGCTGAATCCAAATCTGCTTGTTACCAAGCTGGTAAATGCTTTATAAGGGTTCAAAATCGCAATTCAAAATGGCCACCAAAATCATGCTAATTTGAGGTTCTCATTTTTTAAATTTTATTCTTAGACTGAAACCACGTTAACAGATGAGGCAATTAATGTATCCAAAAGAACTTCCACATGCCTGAGACCAACTGAGTTGATATCAAGCAAAACAAACATAGCAGCACCCCACCAGAGGCCAAAATCCAAGATGGCCGCCATCAAACTTAAACAAGGCATATCTCTTGTACTATATGCGCTACAAACTTGTTCTTGGTGTCTATATGTAGGTTTATAATAGCAAGGAACTAGATGGTCTTACATAACTTATATCCAAAACAAAACATACTTGGGGTCAAATGGGAGGAACACATCCAAGATGGTTACCACTAACATTAAACCGTAAATTGCCTTTTCCAACATCAGGTAAGCCAAAACTATATGACTATGGCTACTTGTTGACAACAACAAAGCTAGTTGTCTTTATTAAAATAAAAAAAACACCACCATGCCAAGTACATTCAGAATAACATTTTTATGAATGAAATATATTGATTTAGTCATAGGTTTGCAAATTAGAGAAACACGTAATTGAAATGAAAGTAAACTGGAGGCTGGTATTCTATACTAGTCTTGTATGTTCATGCAAGAATCCAGAGTGTGTACGCATTTGCAGGCTCCAGTGCACAACAGTTTTGATTTGCGACACTTGCATCTTAATGTTTGGCAACGTGTGGTACATGAACATGACACCACTTCTAAGCAGCTCTCGGGAACTGCTGGAAGAGATGTCAGTGTTGGAATGAGCTTTCCATCCACCAGGTTCCAGCCATGTGCTGTAGGTTCAGGTAAGTTTGGATGTGGGCAGTGTGCTTGTCGCCAAACCGAAGCTTGGTAGTGGACTCTGTGAACATGCAATCGTAGAGCATCGCTGCTGGGCGGGAGTACTTGCATGGAGCGTGATCCTGTGAATGATATGACTCTGGCTTTATCAATGTCATCCTCTTCACTGCCATATATGCGGCAAACGAATTTCAGCTGACTTAATCTTGTCATCATTGAGTTCACCATTGCCAAGACCCACCAACAGATGGTGTTGTTCCTTGAACACTTTCCATGCTGTTTTTTTACTGTGTCCTGCCAGAAATGACACGGTGTCACATCCTGTGAGCGCATGGAAAGGAAGCAATGCCAGTGAGACAGACTGAGAAAACGATAGTTCACTGCATACAGTGTGGACTGGAACGTATTTCTGTTTCTTTGATGTGCCTGCTTTCATCCACAAATAAGAACAGTCAAACTTATGAAAATGTGCCACCAGGAGGACAAATACGTCGGTGTCGCGAGCAGACACAACAATAGTTTGTGATTCAGCATGCAGGCAGTGGAGTATAACCCGTGTGTCGGCCTCTTCGTGTTTGGCTCTCAAACTACCCAGCTCTTTCGTTTGGTCAGAACATTGCACTTCTTCTTCATTTTCAAAGCCACCAGCTACAATGATACATTTGTCTTTCGGTGAGTTTTGCATAAGTTGCTGTGAAAGAAATCGAGCAAGATCCGCTTTATTTTCTGCCAATGCAAGAAAATTGTCCCAATTGACTGGTAATGGTACTGATCCATCTGTAACTACTTTCCTGATAGGCTGTGCTGATTTAGACCGTTTCGTTCGTGTGCTAACCTTGATTGTTGTTGCATAGTATCTGTCGAATAGTACATGTATTCTGTCGAAAAGGAAAGTGAAATTAAATCTACATGTATTGTGAAAACAAATGTTTGCCGCTTTCAAACTTGGTAGGGGTAATTGTTGATTAGATTCCAATTGTACAGGATTATATGTTTTACTACATTTTATGAGATAAAGACTATACTACATTATGTTGCGACTTGGTACCCTTTAATAAAGAAGATACATTTAGACACCAAGATAAAGTGCCTGGGTAGTGTTGAACCACATATACAAATTGGAGTTTTAGTGGTGGCCATCTTGGATTTGTTCATCCTGTTTGACCTCAAGTATGTTTTGTATTGGATAGGACCATCTAGTTGGATTCCTTGCTATTAGAAACATGCATATAGACATCAAGAACGTGTTTGTAGCGCATATAGGACAAGAGATATGCCTTGTTTAAGTTTGATGGCGGCCATCTTGGATTTTGGCCTCTGGTGGGGTGCTGCTATGTTTGTTTTGCTTGATATCAACTCAGTTGGTCTTAGGCATGTGGAAGTTCTTTTGAATACATTAATTGCCTTATCTGTTAACATATTTTCAGTCTAAGAATGAAATTTCAAAAATGCGAACCTCAAATTAGCATGATTTTGGTGGCCATTTTGAATTGCAATTTTGAGCCCTTATAAAGCATTTACCAGCGTGATAACAAGCAGATTCGGATTCAGCATACCCAAATTAGGTTAAAAACACTTGTTACCAACTTTTAACAAGAAATGCCTCAATGAGTTTTAAATACTGACTTTTCCTCTTGTCTATATAACGACCCATGGGGAGCGCGTACCCCCTGGGAACCCCTTCACAACAGCCGGGCCAAAACAGCGTCCCGCGCCGTATCCAGGATCGCCGCGCACACCAAATTTCAAATCTCGCTATTGAATATAACAAGTTTTCAGCCATAAACTCAACATAATCATCATGTATTATGTATGAAAACATGCAGAATTAAATGGTGCACATAAAGAAACATAAATTAATTGATAATTTTGAGATGAAAGCATATATATATATAGATAAAATAACTCATTTATTGGCTAAAGCGAGCCAGGACATAGTATGCGCGTCCTTGGATATGGTACGGGGCACGCAAGGATGCAGTACAGTCGTCCCTCAATTAGTACGGGGGCTAGGGACCCAGGAACCCCGTACTACAGTACCCTCTCGAGTTTTGCGCTCGCTTCATTCCGAAGGTATAGTGCTAAACTCGAGGATCGCGAAACTCGAGGTATTGAAAACACTGAAAAAGTACTTATCTGTTCCGACCCGTGGAGGTTTTTATTTTTATTTTTTTTAAATGTGGGCTATGACGCCGGTAGACTATCCATCTGGGCCTGATGGTCAGCCCCGAGACCATCATGGCGCAAGCAACTGTTTATAGTGACGCCATTATAATTGGCTCATGCTGCCCCCCGGAGCTCACTTTTTTTCCTCCTTTACTCCCTTGTTATCTCAAAATACGTACCTTGGAAAAAGGAAGAAAACAAGAAGAGAGAACGGGCTGTTTTAAAGCCACAGATGAAGCCTTTCGATTGGCTGAGCTCTGAAAACACGCTTGTGATTTGCTGGGAGTCTGATGACGTCATCGCCGGCGCTCACCCAGACAGCGGCCTCGCTGCCTTGGGGCAGTGTTAAGGGGCTCTCACACATTCCCGGTCCCGGTCGCGACCGTCCCCGATGACTCCCGATAAGCCGGTCGCCGGTCGACCGGCTGTAAGATCGGGGATTGTCGGCGGCAGACCGCCGGTCGACCGCCGGTCGACCCTGAGGACCGTAGACGCAGCCGACCACCGCCGGTCAACTTTAAAATTTTCAAAGATATCGGCGATGCGCCCGGTCGACCGGCGGTGTGGAAAAAGGTCGCCGGCGGTCAACCGGCGGTCGACCGGCGGTCAACCGCCGACACCCACGGCAGACCGGCGGCAGACCGCCGGTAGACCGGCGGTAGACCGCGAGTGAACACCTGTGTCTGACCTGGGGATTAGCGAGGGAGGAAGGAGGAAAACGAAGAGGAACAGGTAGGAGCGAGGGATGAAGAGAGAGAGGGAGATGAGATAAAGGAGAAAGAGGAATGGGTGAGAGAGAAAATATATATATATATATATATATATATATATATATATATATATATATATATATATATATATATATATATATATATATATATATATATATATATATATATATATATATATATATATATATATATATATATATATATATATATATATATATATATATATATATATATATATATATATATATATATATATATATATATAGATAGATAGATAGATAGATAGATAGATAGATAGAGTTAAGCGCCATTAGCCAGTCCTGGAACTCCACCGTGGCGCCATGATGTTTACCACGCTGTAACGGTCAGTGCTGTGGCAGCAGCGGAGCGAAAAGGTGGGTATGCATTTTGCTCCTCAAATAGAATCTCTTAGACCCGTTAAAATCCTTGTTACACGGGTGGTACATATGGCGATACATTAGTCTGAGTACTTCAGCAGCGCCATATGAGCCACCAGTGGTCATAATATTCTATGGTGCACCCGTGGCTCAAATGGCGATACGAATACTATTCATGTTGAATATTTTAGTAACTACGCTAAAAGAGGTTCGATGCAATAAATTTTAAGTTTTATGCTTCACAAAACAACACATGTATATCTTAATATTACAGATACCCTTCAATGGAGCCTCATCAGTTTTATGGACATCACAAGATGTCGTCATCTTCCGATGACAGTGACGGGGAAAAAAGTTATGAACCGTCACCAGAGGAAATGGATTCAAGTGATGAATCTGATGCAAGCAGCATATGTGACCCAGATGATGATACAGCAAGTGTATCATCAAGTGATGGAACCGTGAATGAACAGCCTGCCGCTTCTAATCACACTGCATGGCAAAACATCACTGCAGGCACACGAGAATTTGTATGCACAGCAAGCGAGCAGATACATTACAATTTACCATCATCATCTGACAGAGATATTCAACCCATTGATGTTTACAAGCTTTTTTGTACTGATGAGGTTATTGATTTGATAGTTATGGAAACTAATAGGTACTTTGAACAAACTGCAGCTGAAAAGCCTATTACACGGCTCTCTAAAATGAATGCATGGAAACCAGTAACCTCCAAGGATATTCAACAGTTTCTTGGAATTCTTATCATGATGGGCTTAAACAGGCAACCAACATTTGATTGTTACTGGGCTAAAAGTAAAATGTATGGAGTAGAGCTGGTGAAGAATGTTATGCCAAGAAACAAATTTGAGCTGATCCTACGCTTTCTCCATTTTGCTGACAACAGCCAAGATGAAAGTGACAGATTGTACAAAGTAAGGTCACTCATCAGACTTCTCTCTGAAAGCTTCGAAAAAGTTACACCTGGTGAAAAGGTTGTCATAGATGAAAGCCTAGTTATGTTTCGTGGCAGAACAATATTACGACAATACATCCCCAACAAAAAACACAAGTATGGCTTCAAAATATATAAACTATGCTCAGTTGATGGATACACTTGGAAATTCAAGATATACAAAGGAAAGGGAGACACTTCTCAAGATTTAAAACATTCAGAATATGTTGCAATGTCACTAATGGAAGGCCTGTTGAGAGAAGGTAGGACTCTGTATATTGACAACTTTTACTCTTCTGTAGCCCTGGCTAGAGTCCTCCTAGAAAAATCAACATATGTGTGTGGAACCTTACGGAGTAACAGGAAAGAGAATCCTAAAATCGTAACAGACAAGAAACTGAAAAAAGGTGAAGTTGAAGGAAAAGAAAACTCAGAAGGCATAAAAGTTCTAAAATGGAAAGATAAGCGCAATGTTCTGATGCTAACAACTGTTCCAGAACATACTGCTGAAAAAGTGACAACTGTCTTGAGAAGAGGCACAGAGGCTCAGAAACCACAATCTGTCTTGGATTATAATGCTGCCAAAAAGGGAGTAGATTACTCTGACCAGATGTCATCCTATTATTCACCCCTGCGCAAAATTCGCAAGTGGTATAAAAAATTAGCATTTGAGCTCATTTTGGGAACAGCAGTAGTCAATTCCTTCCTGATTTTCAATAAGTATCATGCAAAGAAAACCTTGTCAATGAAGGAATTCCGGGAGTCTTTAGTTCTTTCTCTTACCACAGGAATTCCAACAGAGAAAATAAGCATTGGAAGAGAGTCTCTCTCTCTGGGAGGTAAAAGATCATCTCATTTCCTTGTTGAATTGCAGGGTCAATGCAGAACAGCAAGAAAAAGGTGCAGAGGGTGTTATCAGACCCTTAGTCTAAATGAAGGAAGTGTAACTGCAGCTGCAAAAGCTAGGAGTAAAAACTGTATGTAATCAATGTGATGGCAGTCCACATCTGTGTATCCCATGCTTAGAAAGAATTCACTCTGAATGAAGAAAGTGTTTGTAGGGATAGAAGGTGTTTTGTACTTTGATGAGTGAACAATACTGTTTGATACTTTTTAATCTGCTATTTTTTTACTGCAGAATGTAAGGAAATGTAAATGAAATTCAAAGAACACTGTGTTTATAAGGAAAAGAAGTTTTTTTATTTTAGGGTAAAAATGTTAAATTTTCCTATGCATTAACATCTTTCAATGCTATAGTTTTGAAGAAATAAATAAATAAACTATCACTTAGAATATTTGTGTTTGCATTTTGCCTACTATTTTGTTAGAAATATTGGTTGAAAAGGAAGAGAAAAAAAACTCATTAATGTACCACCGGTGGTACATGTGGCGACTATTGAAAGTATGAAATGTACCATCGGTGGTACATATATATATATATATATATATATATATATATATATATATATATATATATATATATATATATATATATATATATATATATATATATATATATATATATATATATATATATATATATATATATATATATATATATATATAGATAGATAGATAGATATAGATAGATAGATAGATAGATAGATAGATAGATAGATAGATAGATAGATAGATAGATAGATAGAGAGATAGAGAGAGAGAGAGAGAGAGAGAGAGAGAGAGAGAGAGAGAGAGAGAGAGAGAGAGAGAGAGAGAGACAGACAGACAGACAGACAGAAGGGAAAGGAATGGAAGGAGGAACAGGTGGGAGGGAGTGAGGAAGAGAGAGGGAGGGATGGAGGAGAGTGAGGAAGGAAGGGAGAGAGGGTGGAAAGAGATGTAAAAAAGGAGGAAGAGGAATGGGTGAGAGAGAGAGGGTGGAAAGAGATGTAAAAAAGGAGGAAGAGGAATGGGTGAGAGAGAGAGAGAGAGAGAGAGAGAGAGAGAGAGAGAGAGAGTTTTATGCACACGAATGAATTTAGGTATGAAGCTATTTATGAGGTAATTATAAATATATTAAAATGCAAAGAAAGTGTTTGCTCGTCGATGTGCAGCAGGTCTGCCGCCGGTAGACCGGCGGTCTGCCGCCGGTAGGCCGGCGGTCTACAGCCGACTGACCTGCTGCAGTCGCCGGTCGGAGAAATCGAAAATCGTATATGGTCGCCGGTCTACCGCCGGCTTACCGGCGGTAAGCCGCCGGTCCGGGGATTATTGCCTATTTTGTCGGCGGTCAGGCCCCGATCGGCTTATCGGGAGTCATCGGGGACGGTCGCGACCGGGACCGGGAATGTGTGAGAGCCCCTTTACACTGGCTGTTTTCCTCTAACCGTTGTGGCTACTGGCAACGCCTACGCGCCCATTTGGGAGTGAGTTGTCGGTTGTCTGTAACCCGGCGTCACACTGGGCCTTTTTCTTCCCATCGCATTGGTGGCAGCTTGGGCAACCGGCAAATCAAGCTTTTCCGGGTGTGCATCACACACGGCCAAGGTCAGTTGCCCGTATCCACATCCACAACATAAACAAAGCACTAGCCCTGTATCAGCATGGCGTCGTCTGCTAAAGTAAGGGCTGTCACGGCTTGTGCTGCCATTACCCAAGTTATGGACTTGTTGCTGCAGTTAAATGGAAGGAATTAAGAAGTTGTTGTGGGTGTGGCGTGCCTGTGGTTCCTCCGTGCCAGTTCTCATTGTCACCATTGCGCGTGAGCGGCCAATCCACCCATCTAGACTCCGACCACATAAACACGTGGATCGAGTAACAACAAAGACACACACACACACCAGACTCATCATGAACCATGGCAGATGTTTCTCACAAACAGAAATGTCGCCATTTCCTAGAGTGTGTTAGAACTTATTTGGTGAGTGGTTCATACAAACCAAACATATCTAATGGCAAAAAGAGAGCAGTGTTAAAGACGACTGCTCTCTTGCCAAAAAGTTAGGTTTGGTTCGTGTGAGCCACTTACCAAATAAATTCTAACACATTCTAGAAATGGTGAAGTCGTTTGTTTGTCAGAAACATCTGCAACGGTTCCTAATGCTTCTGGTGTGTGTATTTACCTAGTTGTGACATTCCGGAAAAGAGCTACGCTCGCGCTGTCCCGTCTCCATGTCCGCTCTTATCCAACTTTTCCTTGAAATCATGAATGTTTCTTGCACAAACCACCTCCTCCCCCAGTCCATTCCACAGCTCAATGCTTCTGTTTGGGAAGCTAAACTTTTTCACATCTCGCCTACACGTGGTAGCCCTCAACTTCTTTCCATGTCCTCTTGTTTTCCTCTCGCTCCACACACACAGGTCCTCTCTGTCCAGATTATCCACCCCACTCGCCACCCTGTACACCGCTATAAGGTCTCCTCTTTCTCTTCTTCTCACCAGGGTTGCGAGCCCCATGGTATTGAGTCTCTCCTCGTAGTCCGATCCCTAAGTTCCGGTACCATCTTAGTTGCCATTCTCTGTACTCTTTCCAGCTTTCTTATATTCTTCTTTTCGTGAGGAGACCAGACCACTGCTGCATACTCCAACCTTGGCCTTATCATTGTAACTATTATTTTCTTCATCATCTCTTCGTCCAAATACACGAATGTCATCCTTATGTTCCTCAGCAAATTCATAGTTTGTCCCGTTATCCTGTTGATGTGTTTGTCCGGTGACATGTTCTCTGAGATAGTCACTCCCAAATCTTTTTCTTCCATTCCTCCGCATATTATCTCACTTCCCATCTTATAATCATATTCACATCTTCTTCCACTCCTATCAAACTCTATTTTTTTATATTTCCCAAGGTTGAATTCCATCTGCCATGTACCACTCCACTCCCATATTTTGTCCAGGTCCCTCTGCAATGCCTCACAGTCTTTCACATCATTGACTCGTCTCGATAGTTTTGCATCATCTGCAAACAAACTCACATAGCTGGTCACTCCATCCACCATATCATTTATATAAACAGCAAACATTATTGGCGCCAGCACTGAACCTTGTGGGACCCCACTCCTCACTGGGCACCAGTTGGAAACCCTGTCCTTGATTATTGTCCCCATTTCCCAGTTAGTTAGGAAGTCCTCCAGCCACTTAATCAGTCCATCACCCACTCCACCCTTATTTTTAATTTTCCAAATTAGTCTTCTGTGCAGTACTTTGTCGAATGCCTTTTTCAAATCCAGGTACACTCCATCCCCCCAGCTTTCTCTCTCCTGTATTAAATCTGTCACCCTTGAGTAATAACATAACAAGTTAGTGACACACGATCTCCCTCTCCTGAATCCAAACTGGCAATCCGAGATAATTCTCTCCCTTTCTAAAAAATCCGACCACCTGTTTGTAACTAGCCTCTCACATATCTTCGCGACCACACTAGTGAGTGATACCGGTCTGTAATTTAATGGGTCCTCTCTCTTTCCTCCTTTATAAATTGGTACTATGTTTGCTCTCTTCCAATCTTGTGGTACCCTTCCTTCACTCAGGGAGGTGCTCATTATGCAGTGCAGTTTCTCTGCAAGTTGCTCACTACATTCTTTCAGGATCCACCTTGATACTCCATCCGGCCCTATCGCCTTTCTTACATCCAGCTTGTTCAAGCTTTCCTTGACCTCCTGCACCGTTAACTGTATCTCCTGCATAACCCTTCCTCTTTCCTGGCCCGGTGGTTGTACGAATTCGTCTTCCTTTGTGAAAACTCTATGAAAGCTATTGTTCATCACTTCTGCCATCTCTGCTGGGTCTTCATATGTAGTTCCATCCATTTTCAGTTTATCGATTGTTTCTCTATTCTTTAATTTGCCGTTCACATGTCTATAAAAGAATTTAGGTTGGTCTTTGCATTTGTTGATTATATCTTTTTCATATTTCCGTTTTCCCTCTCTTCTAATCTTTGTATATTCATTCCTTGCTTGTTTGAAATTGTTCCACGCGATGATTCTTCTTCGTCTCCTCCATCCCTTCCAGGCCTCCTCCTTTCTTTTCCTAGCCGCCTCGCATCTTTTGTTAAACCACTCCTTTTTACCAACATCCTTTTTGGTTACCTTAGGGACATATCTATTCTCGGCTTCTTTGTACAGCTTTAAAAACTCCTCCCACTTGTCTTGTGTACTTTTGGCTTTGTACAGCCCACTCCAATTTGCATTTTCAAAAAAAGTTCTCATATTGACAAAGTCTGCCTGAGCGTAGTTACTTCTCCCTATTTTGTGATCCTCTTTTCGGTCAATTGTTCTCTTTTCTTTTACTTCAAATTCCACAATCACATGGTCACTCTTTGCTATTGGGCAATCTATTTTAATATTTTCTATTACTTCCGGTTCCTTGCTAAAAACCAGGTCTAATCTTGATGCCTCTCCTTCTTTCCCGAATCTAGTATGTTCCTTAATCCATTGCATCAGCACATGTTCCATTGCCAATTGCAGGAGTCTTCCTCCCCACGACTCTTCTGTTCCCTGCGTCTGCCAATCCTCCCATTCTACCTCTTTACAACTAAAATCCCCCATTAAAATTATTCTCTCACCCTCTCTCATCATTCCATCCAGGCAACTCACTGTGTCTTGTATCATTTGTTCATATTCTCGGGCCTTCCATGCATTGGTTCTTGGGGGCACATACCCTACTACATACTGCCTCCTTCTTCCTTCAGCACCCACAATTTTCACTTTCAGTACCTCTGCCAAGCCTTTACCCTCAATCACCTCCTCCACCCTAATGCCTTTCCTTACCATCAACATCACACCTCCTCCCTGTTTCCTCTTTCTGTCTCTCCTCCATATATTGTATTCACCTTCTCCAATCCCCACCACCTCAACTGAGTCACACAACTTAGTTTTTGTCAGTCCCACAATATCAGGTTCTCTGTCTCTCAAATAGTCGTTAAACTCTATCCATGATGACACTATTCCATTGATATTCGTATATGACACTTTCCATCCTTGCTCCTTTCCTGTTAGACTTTTTCTCTTCTTCCTCTCGTCACCATGAACCACTTTCTCACTTTCATATCCATTACTCTAAAAAAAAACTCCTTCTTTTCTTCTTCCGATCTCTTCTCATTTAAATCACGAACCTCACCTCTGAGTTCATTCAACTTGTCTCTCTCTTGTTCATTCAGATCTTTCCTCAGCCACATCATTTTGGTGTCTTCTCCCGCTAGCTTCCAAGCTCCTGCCAGGGCCTCTTCTGCTTCGCTCTGTGCCTTAAATCTTATCCTAATTGGTCTATCTCTTTCTCCATTGTATTTTCCAATCCTATGACAGTCATCTATTTCTTTCACCAGGTCACTTTCCTCTCCCTGTACCCTCCGTATGATCTTCTTCACTACATCTTTCAAGATGTTTTCCCTCTCCGATTTGTTTGGGGTCTTCTCCTCCTTTACACCGAACACAATGACACTCTTCTTTTTCTCCACCGTGCCTCTTACCAGTGCCTCATTTTCTTTGATTACCTTCATCACCTTCTCAGCCATCTTCTCCTCCAACTGCTCCTCCACAATCTCCTTAAAGCTCTGTACACTCTCACTCTGCATCATCCCACAATCTTTATCAACTTTCTGTTCCAAATTCTTGACTCTTTGCTCCGCTTCCACTTTTTCTTCACTTCGCTTCGCCTCCCACTTATTCCGCTCCTTATTCGTCTTTTCCACCGAAACTACGCTTTCCTTTATTCCCTCAGAGCATTTTGTTATCTGAATTTTTAGCTCTACCACTTCTGCTTGTAGATCACTTATCTTTCTCTTGTCCTCCTTTCTCTCCCTTCTCAACTCACTCACCATCTTCATCACCACTTCAAAATCACTCTCCAACCCTTTCATTCTTCTCTGTAATAATCTATTTTGCAATTCACTGTTCTTTTCCTCAAAACCCGAGAAATCCGCTACCAGCTGTTGTTTACGTGATGGCGGCATAAACAGATCCATCTCGGGCTCGGTACGGTTCTACGTTTTTTTCCAGTATCCACTACATAACACTTTCTCCTCCTCCCTCCCTCCCAACCTCTTTCTGGGACTAGCGCCAGTAAAGCCCTCCCCCGTATGTCAGAGGTTATAGGTAAAAAAGGCAAATATTTAAAAAGCTAAAACGTTAAAAGCAAAAAGTCAAAAAGTTAAAAAGTTAAAAATCCCTTGGGGCTCCGTCCTCCCGCGTCCTCCGAGCGCCAGCAGGGTAAAATAGGTAAAACGTTAGAAGTAAAAAAAGTTAAAAAGCTAAAAAGCTAAAAGCTAAAAAACTTAAATCTCCCGGAGCTCCGTCACTCGCGTCCACACAGGTCGGCAGCTGACCGACGTGTGTGCGTGTGTGTGTGTGTGTGTGTGTGTTGTTATTCGATCCATGTGTTTATGTGGTTGAGTCAAGATGGGTGTGTTGGCCGCGCACGCGCAGTGGTGACAATGAGAACTGGCATGGAGGAGCCACAAGCATGCCACACCCACAACTGTTTCTTCCTTCTATTTAACTGCAGTAACAAATCCAGAACTTGGGTAATGGCAGCACAAGCTGCGACTGCCCTTAATTTAGCAGACGACGCCATGTTGATTCAGGGCAAGTGCTTTGTTTACGTTGTGAATATGGATATGGGCAACCAACCTTGGCTGTGTGTGACGCACACCAGGAAAAGTTGGAGTTGCCGGTTGCAATAGCTGGCGCCAACGCGGTGGGAAGAAAAAGCCCTGTGTGACACCAGCTTACAGATAACTGTGAACTCGCTCCCGGCTGATAGGGTAAGCATCGGCGATGATGTCATCGGACTCCCAGCGAATCGCAAACGTTTTTTCAGAACTGTCAGCCAATCGTATGGCAGCCGCCTTCAACGGCAGCTTCAAAATGACCCGTTCTCTCTCTCTTGCCATAGCCACAATGTTTGGAGGAAAACGTCCAATGTGAAACTATCTTTAAAGGTAGCGTGCGTGACGCCGATGGTAAGTAGTCGTGACCCGTAGCTACGTGTCAAAGTAGCGCGAAACTCGGGGTGATAATGCGCGAAAGTCGGGATGGTAAGAATTTAGGACTAACCGCGAAACTCGTGGATCGCGAAACTCGGATAGCGCGAAATTCGAGAGGGTACTGTATTTGAAAATCCGTATGAAATTAGTGCCCCCCCTAGAAACACTCCTGGGCACTCCTACAGAATCTGGGTCCCTCCTGGCTCAGCTGTTACCCTCGGGCCCAAGTTGCTAGTTATGTATTTTCGCTGTAGTCACAGTGCAGTGTTACCACGCTGGGGGGGTCGAGGGGGGCAAAGCCCCCCGTTAGAGGTCAGGTTATTTAAAGTTTGGTTTGAGTAGTTTAAATATGGAGGCGTAATGTCGAATTTTGGAAGCGCAGAGTCCAGTGGCGGTGCCAGGAAATTTTCATTGGGGGGGCTGAGGGGGGGCTGGGGTAAAATGTGGAGGGGCTTCACAAAATGTCTGATATCAAAGTGAATAAATAAAATATATAGACATGTGTAAGTACGTAGTTAACATGGCAGAAAAGAATAATTATATATGAAGTTAATACAATCTGAGGAAGAATAATAGAAGTTAGAGCATGGCAAACAGCCCAAGAACTTTAAATCAAGATGTTACTTTAAAACTATGCGCCTGTTCTGGTGATTGGCAGCAAATGTGTCTATACTAGCATCAATGTTCAGCTGTTTGGCCCTCCTAGAATTAATTGATATTACAGCAAGGTTGCTGGTGCGGTTGTTGCCACTGCTGTTCCTCAAGTATGTCTTGAGGAGCTTCAGACATGAGAAGCTCCTCTCACAGGCGGCTGAGGTGACAGGGAGGGTCACTGCAATGCAGACAAGTTTATGCAGAGCCATGAAGGCGTCCTTGTATGGCTCCAGCATGGCTGCGAGCTCCAGTGGTGTGGACATTTCCTGGCCCTTGTCTCTCTTCCTAGCTATGAGTCTTTTCAATTGGTGGACCTCCACTGCAAGATCATCCTCTGCCACTCCATAATTGGCTGCCATTCCTGACTGCGCTGCTTTGTCCAGAAATAAAGTATGTTTCGGGTTCAAGGCAGTAGCACCCATCAGAACATTGCAGGCATTGATGAGAATCGCCTGGTCAGCTCATTGAGCATTCTATCTATGATGGCATAGAAGGTCTTTCTCCCGGCATCTGGTGGTGTAGCTCCATCTCTCTGACCTATACTAGATGTTATGATGAATTCATCGAGGTGTCTGGGAGCAGATCGTTGTCTACCTGGACGCTGATTCTCAGTGCGTATCCCAACTGCCTTGCACAAATCCTCAGCAGCCTCCTCTAACTCCTTCCAGGCAGCTTCAGTCCTCATTAGGCATCCTCATCATCCTCATCAGGCAGCAATATTGGGGGGGCTTAGGGGGGGCTTGGCTCATTACTGGGGGGGGCTCCAATCCCCCAAGCCCCCCTTGGCGCCGCCACTGGCGGAGTCGATCTCCACAATTACCGTTTCGTATCTTATTTCAAGTATGATTTAGAGAGCAATAGAAACTGTGGTAGAGAGTAAGAGAGAGTGTGAATGTATGACATGGCTCGCTCGCTGACAATGTGGAAAGGAGCGCTGCCAGGATGGCTCACTTGCCCAGCGTGGTAACACTACAGCAGAAAATGCATAACTGGCAACTTTGGCCCATGGATAGAAGCTGAGCCAGGCGGGACCCGGATTCACGTGGTATGCTCTCCCTACCGCAACTTAACTCATACCAAAACGTAACTTCTCCTAAATTTAAATTCTTCTGCAAGGTGAATAGCTTTCTTGGATCCTATGGGGTGCATTCAGTTGGTGTCTTGGGTTGTCTCTTGGGTCCCATGTTCATGTCATGTGGTAATGGAGAAGCACAGCTGAGGTTGTGCACACACACGGACTTAGGGAAAGTGCATAGTTTTCAATCTGGCAGAACAGTGTTCCTGATGCTGTGCACACACATGAACAGATGTGCATGGGTGGCGGTCTGGTAGAACAGTTTTGCCACTCACGTAATGGCTACTTGGTGCGACGAGCGGGAAATTTAAAAATCCTAAAATAATCTATGACAATCCGTATAAAACCGAAACCGTACTATTTAAGGGACGATTGTATATGCGTCCTCGTGTTGAAGGGGTTAACTATAATTTATACTAAATATATATCAAGGTAACTACTAACCACACCAGGGTGGCCCGCTAAGCACAACAATTAAATAGTGTGATCCTCTCACTCATGACAAGGAGAGACTGAGGAACTGAGGAGTGCTGAGTGACCGGTAGTCAAGCCTCACCCGTTCGTTTCCTGTACAGTACAAGTTAACAACCTGTATCAACATGACTTAAACAGGTGTCCATCCTTCAGGTAACACTTCAAACCTTTTGTTTTACCCTTGACTACTTTTGAGTTTCTTATTTAAATTGATTTACATATAAATACGAGGCATAAACAAAAAATAATACCCCCCCAATTATTATTTTTTAAACCCGGGTTTAAAAAAGGGTTTTTTTCCAACCCTGGTTAAATAAAGAAGGGAAAAGGAAGAACTAAAATCAGTGAAGGACCTACTGAAGAACTTAAATGATGAAAAATTACATAACCTTGAGGAGGAGGTAGAGGAGATCATTAGGCTGGGTCCTTATATAGAAGGTAAAATGAGACCAATGAAATTAAAATTAAAATCCCAGCAGGTAACAGAGGAAGTATTGTATAGAACAACTAAATTAAAAGAAATAGATGAATGTAAGGAAATATATATAAAGAAAAATAGAACTGAAGAAGAAAGGAAAAAAATGGAATGAAATGCAAACAGAGGTAAAGGAGAAAAAATAGTGCACGAACAGAAGAGGAAGAAAAAAAAATGGGGGAGAGTTTTGGGGGACAAGGTAAGGAAATGGTATATGTATAAGGGAAGAGCCAAAATAGAACAGAAACTAGACAAAATTAGAACAACTAAGGGTTTAAGTGTGATGTATACCAATGTAGATGGGATAATACCTAGAAAATTGGAATTACAAGATTACCGAAAGGAAAAAGAACCCAAGAAAGTGTGTTTAACGGAAACAAAGCTAAAAGAGGAAATTCAAATAGTGTTTAACAATAACTACAATGTATGGAGGAAGGATAGGAGGGGTAAAGGTGGTGGAGGAGTGATGAAAATGATGAGGAAGGAGTTGTTGGTGAAATCAGTAACATATGGAAAAGGAAAGGCGTGAATAGTGAGTGTTAACTTGGAGAATAAAAACAGAGAAATGCTGACGCTAATAGCAACCTACGTACCACCAAAAACAAACTCATGGAACAGAGGAGAATATGAGATGATAGAGGATACCATTCAGTGTTTGAGAAGGTTACTTAGAGCAAATAAAAGAGTTTTGTTGGTTGGGGACTTCAACTGCAAAGAGGTAAATTGGGAAACATTCGAAAATGAAGGAAATGAGACGGCATTGGGGGAAAGATTTCTAAAACTGACTAAGGAAAACTTAATGATGCAGTGGGGGACTGAAAATACAAGACACAGGAGTGATGGTGAACCAGCAAGACTGGACCTGGTACTGACGAAGGAAGTACACCTGTTAAATGAATTAAGATATGTGTGTCCCATAGGAAAAAGCGATCATGTAATAATAGAGTTGGAAACCAATTAGGAAGTCACTGAGGAAGGCTAATCATCCAAAGAAAAAAGGAGAAACTACAGGAAAGCTGACATAGAAAATCTCAAGAAATATTATGAAGAACTGGACTGGGAAAAGTTAAAAAGAACAAACGAGGTGTAGGAAAAGTATGATATTTTCATGAGGCATATGGGACAGGAGTCAAAAAAAATATGTCCCATTATATAAACCAATAGAAAGAGGAAAGCAAGATTGGTTTAATGCAAAATGTGCAGATGCAAAGAAAAAAAAGAGGCAAAGTGAGGAAAAGATGGAAAAGAAATAAGAACCAAAGGAACAAAAAAATACTAAGATAGCAAGAAATGAATATGTGAAAATAAGGAGGGAAGAAGAGAAAGGATGCGAAAAGGATATTGTTGAAAAGTGTGAGGAAGAACCTAAATTGTTTTATAGATTAATAAATGGAAAAATCAAACCAAAGGAAAAAACTGAAAACTGAAAGATGGAAATAAAATAATTGAAAATCCTAAAGAAACTAGACAAGTTTTTACAAAAGAATCACAATCTAATGAACCACAAGATGATGAGATAAATGCTCAAATGGAGGAAGTAACAGTAACTAAAGAAGAGATATATAAAATAATGGAGGAGCTGGAAGAGAGGAAAGCAATAGGACCGGATGGAGTTTCATGTTTTATTTTGAAAGAATGCAGAAATCAGCTGGTCGGACTGGTATATGATATCGTTAAAGGGCTCAATATTAACTGGTAAAGTACTGATGGAATGGCAAAGGGCTGAGGTGGTCCCTATATATAAAAGCAGGAAAAAGAAGAACCTCTAAACTATAGACCAGTATCATTGACTAGTATAGTTTGTAAAATATGTGAAAAAGTGATAAAGAAACAATGGACAAAATTTCTAGAAGAACACAATATAATTACAGAAAAACAGTATGGCTTTAGACAAGGGCGTTCATGTGTAGCAAACTTATTAATCTTTTACTCAAGAGTGACGGACATAACACAGGAGAGGGATGGATGGGTAAACTGCATGTATTTGGACTTGAAGAAGGCTTTCAACAAAGTTCCACATACAAGACTATTATGGAAGCTGGAAAATAGGGGAGGATTGACAGGGAAAATGAAAAACTGGATGGAAAGTTACTTAAAGGGAAGAGAAATGAGAACAGTGGTAAAGGACATGAAATCAGAATGGAGAAATGTAGATAGTGGAGTACCTCAAGGATTGGTACTGGCACCAATACTTTTCCTAGTATATATAAATGATATGCCGGAGAAAGTAAATAGTTACATGAGCTTGTTTGCAGACGATGCGAAATTGCCGAGACATATAAGAAATAGTAAAGACTGTGAAATTCTGCAAGAGAACCTAAATAAGATTTGGGATTGAAGTAAGAAATGGGAGATGGAGTTTTAATGTGAAGAAATGTCATGTAATGGAAATGGGAAAAAGTGAAGGGAGACTAAAATGGACATATAGAATGGGAGATGGAGATGTATTAAAATTTCAAGAAGAGAGAGATCTGGGAGTGATAATACAAGATAATCAACAGTCAGAGAGTCATGTAAATAGAATATTCGGAGATACATATAGAATGGTAAGGAATATAGGAATAGCATTTCACTACATGGATAAGGATATGATGAAAAAGATGATACCACTATGATTATACCAAAGTTGGAATATGCGGAAACTGTGTGGTCTCCCCATAAGAAGAAACACGTAAAAAAACTAGAAAGAATACAAAGGATGGCAACAAAGATGGTTCTAGAACTGGAGGGATTGTCATATGAAGAAAGGTTAAAGGAAATGGACCTGCTGACATTGGAACAAAGAAGAGAAAGGGGAGACCTAATACTAATTTACAAATTGCGGAATAAAATACAAGTAGATAACGAGGAGTCGCTACTAAAAGAGGGAAGAAACACCAGCAACACAAGAGGACACAGTAAAAAATTGAGAAAAGGAAGATGCTTGAGAGACATAAAAAAATATAGCTTCCCGCAAAGAAACATAGAGGTTTGGAACTGACTAAGTGAGGAAGTAGTATCGGCAAAGAGTGTGCACAATTTTAAGGAAAAACTGGACAAGTATAGATATGGAGACGGGACCACACGAGCGTAATCCCAGGCCCTATAAAATTACAACTAGGTACATACAACTAGGTAAATACACACAGAACCATACACTTAAGAAAATATATGAAATTTTTTGACAAAACATCAACAGGCATATATTGAAAAATTTCTTGAAAAATTGCTCAACTCACCTCTTCCTGAATCAAAGACACCTGGTGGTTCAGCTTTCTCGAATAAAATACCTGAAAAATAAAAATGATAAAATTACATACTCTCTCTCTCTCTCTCTCTCTCTCTCTCTCTCTCTCTCTCTCTCTCTCTCTCTCTCTCTCTCTCTCTCTCTCTCTCTCCTTTTTCAGGAGTGATGATGATGGTAAAGAAAGACGGCAGAGATCCAACATAAATTAACAGAAATGCAAATAAAAGATGATTCCAACACAGATGAAGCATGGTTAACTTTAAAATTCAATATCTCACACAGCAGAATACATTTGTCCCATTTATAGAAGTGGCCTAACACTAATAATAGTCAACCATCGCTTAAAATGTACTCAAACATTCAATTACGGGAGAAATTTGTTCTACAGGCTAAAGAAAGTGAAAAACATGCCTGAAAATATTACACTTTAACATGAAGCCAGGAGAAGAGTGAAAAGACTAGTTGGTCAGGCAAAGCGTAGGTAAGAAGAAAATGTCACCACCAACTGGAAAACAAATCTGAAGTCTTTCTTCAATTATATAAACAACAAAATGGCAGTCAGGAGCAGGATTGAACCCTTAACTGACAGCGATGGTAAATTATTAACTGAAAGCCAGTGCATTGCAAACTTATTGAATAATAATTTTTCCTCAATATTCAACACTGCCAGTCTTAACACCACTACCACCAACATAAACAATGGCAATAGTATTAATGATAATCCCACACAGACCTTGCCTGAGTTTGTAATAACTTTCAATGAAGTCCTAAATGTTCTCCAATCTCTTTAAACAAGTATGTAAAAGTCCAGGACCAGATTTAAAGCAACAAAATGTGAAATACTCTCCTCTTTCACAACCATATTCAATATATCTTTGCGACGAGGCATCGCCCCTTCGAATGACATAAAAGTACTGGGGTGCAAATCAATGGTCTACTCCCTTGCCCTCTCAAATACCATAACCTTACTCTTTCCAGCATTCACTTTCAGCTACAGCTACAGGAGCTGAGGAGGCAGGCCCGAACAGTTGGTTCTAGAGATGTCGATCAAGTCGGAGGGTGCCACTCCACGGGCCAGCCCTGCTGCCAGCAAATTGTTAACTTTGCACTGTCCCTATCACCTTTAATAAACGGAGTGGCCAAGAGATTGTTTTACTGTTGCCACAAGCTATCTAGGCAGAATGACGGGACAAGGCGCTGGGGGCTACTTTGACTTGAAGTTGATCCCGGAGTACGACGGGGACTGTACGCAGTCCATAGTGGAGTGGCTGGAGAAGCTGGAACTCGTGTGCAATATCCAAGGTGTGGAGGATGTAGCAAGCTTATTTGACTCTTGTTGACTGTCAGCCGTCGCACTTCGCTGTCTGGCGTCAGCTGCGGCTCCAAACCAGCACCAGTGTCACTGAGCAGTTGGGGGCAGTGTTCTGTGAATGTGGGACGCTGGAGGAACTGCTAACAGATAATGACACTGCTTTTTGCAGCAGGTTGATTGCTGACTTCGCGACACAGTGGTGTATGCGTCTCCGTTTTCGATGTGCACATGTTCCTTCCAGTAATGGCATTGTTGAGAAATGTCATCGTACTGTAAAAGTCATCGGTGCAAGAAAAGGCTATACTGTAGCAGAAGCTGTGTACTCATACAATCTAACGCCCCGGGATGACCATACAAGGTCGACCGCCCCAGCGAACATGCTGTACCAGTACCCTGTGAGGATTCGCTGTGTGGACCCCTGCGAGGAGGAGAAACTGGAAGTGGATGGCCTCTACCAGGTTGGAGATGAAGTGTGGGTAAGGCCACCCAATGTTCGGTGCAACGAACAGCACAAGAGGTGTAGTCACGAGAGTACTGTCGGACCAGGTTGTCGACGCCGACCAAGTCCCTCACCATGTCAAACATCTTCACCGCTGAGCTTCAGAGGGACCGCCAGTCTCAACCCACACCACGGACAATGAGGCCGAGGAACTTCTCATTCAGCTTCCTGTCCAAGATGGAGTAGGAGAAGAATCTAATCCAGAGGATGCTGCTGACGAGGTCGACTGTGTACAGGTAACTCTCGATTTACGTGAGTATTGTGTCCTTGAAGAGGTCGCGTAAATCAAAAACAATGTAAATCAAACAAGAGGTAGGTTTCTATCGAAAAATAAATATTCACTTCATTCAGTGGAGAGAGAGAGAGAGAGAGAGAGAGAGAGAGAGAGAGAGAGAGAGAGAGAGAGAGAGAGAGAGAGAATATCCATATCACCGAGATATCCACTCAGGCACTCAGTCTCAGCCTCACTCATGTGAGGAAGAAATGAGGGACTGGCTAGTATTGGTACTGGTACCGAGCAGTCTGGTACCGGTACCGTACAGTATAGCTGGGACTGTTAGTACCGGTACTGGTACTGGTACCTGCCCATCCTTATTGTTGAGTAGCGTGGCAGCGTGGGGACTGTATTGTTGTTCAAGTGACGTGCGGAAAGAACTGAGCTCAGCTGTGTGGCCGCGGCGCCATGTGAGTCCAGTTGCGTGAGACATCTGGTGGCCAGTCCATAAAGTATCACATATAAGAGAAAAAAAAATGTGTAAATTAAACATTTATTTGGATTTTGGACCCCGCGTTATTTCAAAAACGCGTAAACCAAACTCGCGTAAATCAAGAGTTACTTGTACAGCCGAGCCATTCCTCAAGGACTAGAAGGGCTCGAGTATGAGATCTGTGTAATGAGGATCAAGGGGAGTGTTACATTGTGACAATTCAGTTGGGTAATCAATCGTAAGGGCTGTTGGGAGATTACCGTATTTGACGGCTTACAAGCCGCACCCCCAGGCAGGCATTTGAAAAAAAATATAATAACTGGGTTTAAACTACAGGTGCCAGATGAAGATTTTTTACCTGACATTCACAACCCTTCCCACTATTAGGTCATTTTCAAGTTTCATATGTATTCAGATCCTTATTATGTAAATCCCAACATTTTACACTTAAAACCCTTATTTTTGCTGGGACCTACCAGAACTGGTCCTTCTTAGAGACACGAGAGTACTGCTTAAAGACATAAACAAATATGGTGTGTGTAGACAGCGACATTGTTAGAGGAGTAACGGGTATAAAGTTTGTACATTATATTTTTCGTATAATTATTCTGCATTGTAATTCTAGTTGTTGTAACATGTTTGTACATTATAAAAAATGTAAGAAAGTGTGAAAATAGATTTGATTTGTGTTCCATATTGTATTTTTAATTGAAATGTTTTGCACACAAAACAAAAGAAAGTGTGTCTTGCGGGTGTGGTCAAGTCTGGTGTACATGTAGTGCGGCGGCTATGCCTAATGAACGAGCCTCCCATAACCCACTTAGCCAGTGGGGTACCTCTCTGGCCGACTCAGTAAGGAGTGGCTCTCCCGTCACGTTGGTCACGGGTTCAATTCCAGGCAGTCGGCAAATAACCTCACACCTTGTCTTGATTAATTTCTCGTGTGTTTCGATACACGCAGAAGACGTGTAGAAAAATAGAAAAAGAGAAAATACAGCTCTCAGTGCATGACATACAACTGACTGCTGGTTTGTTTAGGTAAAGGCATGGTTAAGTGTCTTCACTTAATTTTCTTCTTGACTGGTGATATCTTATATAAAGTACTGGTAAGTACTACTGTTATGCATTATCACTTTAGAAAAGAGTTGCCGTTGTTGGTGAAGAAGCGATCGTCATCTTGTTTACATTTGCGGAGATGCTTGAGATTTAACTTAAGTGCCAGTGCAGGGCTAAAACTCCACTAGCCAGCAATCCAAAGTAGAACCTTGACCTTATAAGACACAAGGTGATTTTCAAGGACATTTTTTTGGAAAAAAAGTGCATCTTATAAGCCGTCAAATACGGTAACTAGTTGGAGGTATGTGTGATTAGGATATCAGGGAGGAGTGTTGAGTTGTATGACTGTAATTCAAGTGGGTAGTTATTCATAGGGGTTGTTGGGAGCTTAACAAGTGGGAGGTTCTTTCATCACTGGAGAGCAGGAGCGAAGTGGACCTGCCGCCACACAAGCAGGAATGATGTCGGCTACAGGAGCTGAGGAGGCAGGCACGAACAGTTGCTTCTAAAAGGCAAGAGAAGACGTTGACCACGTCGGAGGGCGCCACTCAACATGCCAGCCCCAGTGCTAGCAAGTTGTTAACTTTGCACTGTCCCTATCTCCTTTAATAAACGGAGGAGTCAAGAGATCATTTCACCGCTGCCACATTTCTCTTCTTACACACCTGTCAACTCATACACTATCCTCTGAAGTGTCCCTCATTCTCTGTCAACAATACTGATACTACATCATCTGCAAAAAGGCCTGCCACCAGTGACTCCTCCTTACCTTTCACTTCCAGCCTTGGAGCAAGCTCCCCCATTCTGGCTTTCATTTCTCTCATACAACCATCCACGTACACATTAAAAAGCCATGGTAACATCACACACCCCTGTCAAACACCCACACCAACACCAAAGCTCTCACTCAACTCACTATGCACATGTACAGAGGCACTCACATTCTTATAGAAGGATCTGATCCCCTCCAGCAAACGCCCTCCCACACCATATATCTTTAGAACATCCCATAAACCGTTCCTGTCAACCCTGCCATATGCTTTCTCTAGGTCTATGAAAGTAGTAAACACTTTCCTATCCTTCTCTAGGTATTTTACGATTAACATTTTGAGAGCAAATATTTTGTCTACACAACCCCTCCCTTTCCTAAAACCCCCTTGTTTATCACCTACACTTTTCCTTGGTATAATCTTCATCCTTTCATTTAAAACACTTCCATACACTTCTCCTGCCACACTGAATACATTTCTTCCCCTGTAACTATATACAGTCATCTCTGCTTCCTTTCCCTTTGCTTAGTGGCACAACAATAGCCTTCCTCCAGTCCTTGGCACCTCACCCTGTTCCCATGCTAGGTTACATATCCATGACTTCCATTTTACAACTACACCTCCTCCATACTTCAGCATTTCTGCTGTAATGCCATCAGCTCCAGGGACCTCTCCGACTTTTAACTTCTTTATTGCCTCCTCTACCCCTCTCTCCACCTCCCCTGTGGATCTGGCCACCCTACATTGATCTTTATTCCTACACTAGTCACTTGTGGTCTTTCTCCCACACTCATTCATTACAGTTACAAAGTGTTGCTCCCATACCTCCCCTATCTCCTTCCCTCTCACAAGCACCCTTCAAGCTACAAACATCAATCTTTCCTTCCCTTATTTCTCTTTATCTTCTTTCCAGAAAAGTTTTTGTTCTGGTATTTTGCTCAAATTTTCCTACCAAAACCCTCATCCACTCGCTCTACTCCCTAACCAATCTCTCTACCGACATATTACTCTCCCACCTCCCTCTCACTTCCTCCATCACATTTCTCTGTAACATTTTCTTGTAGTTTCTTCTTTTCTCTTCCACTGCCTGTTTTATCTCATCCGCCCACCACGCACTCTCTTTCTTTCCTTTTCCACATAACCTATACCCCCTGACCACTGAACTATTAAACACCTCATAAACCTCATTCACTTCTGCACTGTGTTCTATTTGTGCTCTTGCTCTTTCAAGTATTTTCTCCACTTTCCTTCAATACATCCCCCTGTGGCCACTGTCATGCAATGTCTTACTTGCTAGTTCCTACCTTTTCTTTTCCTTCTTCCCACTCCCTTTGAATTCCCATTTCTCTTTCATCCTAATTTTGGCCACTACTGTAAAGTGATCAGATCCATTAAACATTTCTCTCACAACCTTTGCATCTACTATAGCCCGTCTCAACCTCATATCTAGAGCTAAATAATTTATACACTCCTATACACTCCTCACTGTAATGCACTAATGTATATGAGGCATCTAGAGCTTGAGGGGCGAACACGCCAACATGGCAAATTTTGAGTTTTCGCCAGTTTCCACTAGATGGAAGCACTGTGCAACCCTCTGTGAACGTGAAAATGGGAAATTGGTCTCTATGGCCCAGTAGAAAGGTGGTGAGAGTAGTGTGATTTTGCCTGTCTGCAGTGTATGAAGTTGGCTGTATTTGGGCTCTAAGGGCGAAGAGCACAAGGAAAACACTCATAAAGCACCTAAATATGGAAATTTTGTTTTGAAATTTTGTTGTAACCCGTGCCTGTCTTATTAGGGCTTGCTTGTGGTTACAAGGTAACGTGTGCCGAAGCACATGGGTTCTGGGATATTTAAAGATGTATACACTGCTTTATTTATTAAACAATTAAAACAATCAAAGAAGCACGATACTTCTCTAGCCTTGTAAGGCAGTGCGAGTGTAATCACGATCTCAATATAAAATAACAGAACATAGAAAATGGGAATAGTAATCACTGCTCCTACAACACACACAAAAATCACAACATACACTCGACCCTCGATTTATCGGACCCCAATTTAATGGATTTTGGATTTAACGGACCACAAAATCTCAACGGACAAATCTACCCAGCAATGGACAGAATGTCCGTTGCTGGATAGGTTTGTCCGGTGTGACACCAGCTTTAGAAATGGCAAAACCCTAAAATAACAATAAACACATGCAGTGCATGCGTGCAGACAGCCCCGGCCGTGCGCCGGGCCCGAACAGCTGACGGGCAGCCGGGGCAGCTGATGACGGTGATGGCGATGGTGAGCGTCAGCTAACCGAACGGCATCCTCATCACGGCCCATGCATGTGTGGCTGTGTTTATTATGGGTTTGGGCTTCTCATCCTCCACATGTTGCGCAGGACCCCTTTCCTTTCTTCCATCTCTTCTTTTTGAAAAAGAAGAGATGGAAGAAAAGAAAGAAATCCCGTGCAACATGTGAAAACAAGAATTAGCAAATTGAGGAGCCCGGGCCCACAATAAACACAGCCACACACACACACACACACACACACATCCCCCAACGAAAACGGCGCCAATGCGGGGGCCACGCCGCCGACAACCGTCATCACCACCACCATCATCCGCCGCCCGTCAGCTGCTCAAGCCCGGAGCGCGGCCGGGGCCGCTCGCCCACATGCGCCTGGCCGCCCAGACCATAAAAAAAAATGTTCCGAGCTAAAAGGGAGGCTGGGTAGATTTGTCCGGCGTGACACCAGCTTTAGAAACGTCAAAACCGTATTTTCAATCAACGGACTTTTTCAATCAACGGACCACCCTTCCCCCCTTTTAATTCGTTAAATCGAGGGCCGAGAGTATATAGTACAACCTAACAACTGATAGATATGTAATACCTAAAATTTCCTAATCTAATACTGCACACGAGCTAGTCTACCCTGTTCACACTTCTACTCATGAACAGTACAGCAGACAGCATCTTGAGCGTGGAGCAGGGCTTGACCTTGACACTTCTTTCTTGTTTTCTTCTCACTCTAGTTTCTTGTTTCTCATTTCTTGTTTCTTGGTTCTTGAGCTTCTTGCTTCTTGTTTCTTGTCTTCTTGAGCCTTGAGAGGTTCTGTGTCGCGGTTTAGATCCGCGACAAGTTATTTTATGTTTTATTTTGCATAGGAAGATGTTGGGCGCATTTTCCTAGTTCGTCATGTGACCTAGGCGAGGGGCGGGTCATGATGACTCGTAGGTTCGTTGCCTAGGCGACTGGCGTAGTGATGCCAAGGCGTGCATTTTCGTTGCGGGTCGCCCGCTGTGTTTTACCTGCGCTTACGCACTTTCAGGAGTCACCACTCCACTCTCTGCAGGTGCATAGTAGTGTGTGCATTACCGCAGCTTGAACGCCTCTGCTGTGAGGAAGTTGGGCTATTGTCTCTTTGTGCTTCCCACCTTGGGGCCTCGCCTCGTTGCCCGAGCCTGGCTGGGCGGCCACAGTTGCCACCCCTCATCCCTTAGCTGAGAACGTTAACTTTTAGAACCTCGGAGTTCGTATATTTGTTGCTGCCATTGTATTCTGGCGCTGTTGAGGCTGTAGGTTTATAATTAAACTAACCAGCCATGTTTAGTCAGCCAGAAACAATTCCCCGTGCATTTTCCTGCATTGGTGACTCTGTTGCCTGAGTTCACCGCCAGGTGCCGTGTCATGACCTGTCCCGCACAAAGGTGGGTCGCCCTCTCCGTGTTGAGTTGCCGTCCCTGGCGGATGGCCTGCATGCTGTCTCCGTAGGAAGCAGCAGACGTGCTAGGTGGCTGTGTGGCCACGTGTAGACCTGCTGGAGTGCTGGAGTGATCCCGGGCCTTGCCTATCGGGACTCGCCGTTAGATTTCAGTTCTCATGCGTCGAGTTGCCGCGGCGGCCTCACGTGAAGGCCGCATCATCACTGGACATCGCGCCGAGGAGGAGACAGCAGGAAGACAGGCTGCACGGCACCTCATCCTTCGTCTCCACACTGAGTTAAGTAACCAATCGTTAGTGTGGCCAGTTTAGGGTAGACTGTGCTCGCACGAGTAACGATTTAGGCTAGCTTGGTGTGTGAGCTGTTGTGTCTTGTTTTCTGTGTGTGTAATAAAGTTAGTGTATAGCTGTACACCTGCTTTTTCACAATACCTTGTGTGCCTGTGTATGTGCCTTCCAGCCCCATAAGGAGAGTAAACAAGAACCCCACGGGAGATTTAAGCAGGTAAGTTGTGTTAGTACTCCTTTTTCAGGGTGTGTACACCGTTGTGTCTCCTGGCGTGCCGCGGGAATCAACCCTTGTCGGCTAGCTACCGCCTTGTGGGCACACTCCTGTTATTAATCTTATTTTACCCCGTGACATTCTGTGTCTGTTGCCACTGCTTCTGCTGTCATGTCTGCTGACTCTGCTGGTTCAGCTGTTCTCTCTTGACTCTTCTTTCTCAGGTTTCCTATTTTATGTTCAGTTCTCGAGGAGGATGAGGGAGGAGCCCAAAGGGTGGCCACATGACCTACGAGGAGGGACCAAGATAACTGCTTGCCTTATGTGTGGCGCTTGCCCTGGCGTAGGAGGAGCTAAGGTAGTGTTACAGCTCGTGGGTGGCTCCAGTCCGTGGTGACAGGTTTTTCAGGGTGCATGATTGGGCTGCTAACAGTGTGGTGCCCAGGTGACTCACGCAGCTAGTTGGTATGCCCGGCAGCAAGTGCAGGACGGCCGGCAGAGCGCAGCCCGGCCGTGGTCTGGCGCCACACGCGGTTGGGCGTTGTGGCCACTTTCCTTTTCTGCGGCATATGGTGTCGCTGTTGAAAGGTGACGTCGTTTATTTCAGCTGATAAGTAAGACGCCTGGGTAAGTCTGGGTAAACATCCAGCCTGTATTACCTCGTCTTTTGGTGTCAGGTAATGGGTAGGTATGTATTAACTTTAATGAGGATAACATTGGCTTTCCAGGCCACGAAGGGACGGAGCTATTGTTCTAGTGCGAAGGGATGGGGCTGGCTTGGTGGTCCATCAGCGTTTCCATATTCACCTCTTTTCTGGGGAGATAATTCTCGAGTCGCTGTGAGAGGTTGGGAAGGCAGCCTGGGGACGGTGCCTTGTGCCAAGAAGGGGACTGCGGACGTGGGCCGCTGATGTTGGTGATAAAGGGAGGCTGGTGGCGAGGGACAGCACCATGAGGCACGCCGCATATAGGTCAACACAATTTAAAGTAGCTGTTCATTACATCATGTTATTTTAATTTTCCGAGGTTTTAAATCAGATACCATAAAGTGGGGTGACTTCGGACAATTCTGACCTGTTCTAAGCAGTAACTCAGTATAGTATGCCTTAAAAAGATTTCTTTTTACATGAAAGTATGGCTTACGAACGAAGCTTTATGGTGGTAAAGCTGAAAAAAAATCCAGGTCTATGCTTTCTTTTTAAATCACGTTTATAATGGTGTCCAAAGTCATAGCAGATCGGGGGTCACTTCGAACAGGTGTGAGGTGACTTTGTACACTTATGCTTTTTCCCTTGACATGGGAGTGGCCGCATTTGAGGATGGCTTCGGACGTTACTGAGGTGACTTCGGACGCTGAGGGAAGTTTTCAAAAAATCAAACTATCAAAAACCTATATTTCTGGCTTCTATAGGAACAAATAAAGATTAAAAGTAATTTTGCACTCCCTTTCTGACATTGAACACATAATATGTGCACTGAACAATAAAGTGATTTGGTAAGTGTTTTATCACAAGTTATTCAGGCACACAGAACGTGTAGGAACTTTTGTAACATAGAAAACACGCATTTTTCCTTTATGAAATGTCTATAATAAAGAGGGATTTGAGAAATACAATAATAGTACTAACCCTCACATATGCAAGTGAAACGTGGGCCTGGAATGAAAGTCAGAGGTCTAGAGTGCAGGCAGTGGAAATGAGTTATTTGAGGAGTGCTTGTGGTGTGAGGAGAATGGATGGAATGAGTAATGAAAGTGTGTACGAGCGTTTTGGAATGTGTCACAGGGGTGAAGGGAAGAAGTGTGGAGTGGTGGAAGAAGTGAAGCGACAGACTTTAAAATGGTTTGGCCACATGGAGCGAATGGAGGAGAGTAAGATGACCAGAAGGGTGTATGTGAGTAAGATAGAGGGAGGGAATGCTAGAGGACGACTTCCAGTGAAATGGAGGGATAGGGTGCAAGAGTACGTTAGGGAGAGGGGGGAAAGATCTTTGAAAAACTTTGAGCAGGCAAGGAGGGAATGTCTGGATAGAAAAAGTTGGAAGCTCTTCTGCCATGGCCATCCCCTGGTGGGAGCTCCTAGGAGCAGGCGTCGATGAAATGATGATGATGATGATATAATGACTCCTTGAAAATGTACGGCACACATGTGACACGACTTCCTATAAAAATAAAACAATATTGTTCAGATAAAGCAAATACATCTTAATATGTAAATATCAGTATCACAAGTAGCACCAGACATATTACATTACATCTTGAGTATTTATGGCCCATACTGCCATTTTGTTATACCAATGAAACGTAAAGTTAAATTTTTTTTTTTTCTGTAGCACATGGAATAGGTAGTATACCATGATTATCTTCATCCCTCCTACCGCTCTTCCGTACTAGCTCGCTCCCTCTCTCTCTCCTTCCCTAACTCGCTCCCTCCCTCTCCCCCTTCTCTCTCTCACTCGCTTGCTCCATCCCTCCCCCTCTTGTCCCCCTCTCTCTTTTTCACACAGGCCAGCTATTGACATCCACATCAAATATCATCTGATATTTTTTGTTCATTGTTGGCTCTGGCAATATTTTAATAATGCCATCCTTGTCTACATCACTGTAATCATCTAAGGTAGGGTTTACGAACACATTGCGTGTTCCCTTGACACGTCTGAGAAAACGTATGTGGATATGAGGCTCAACACGTACAATTACAGCTATGTAGTATTTGTGTTTTTTCTTACAATCAAAGTGAACCTTAACAATGACCCATTTACTAGGGGCAATGTCGCCTACCACCTCCTCAATACCACTGTTCTTGACCTATAGAGAACGTCCTGCCTGGTTTTCTTGTGGTACCTGTGAGTCTTCAACTTGCAGAGGGTTGTCAGCTAATTCTTCTGTGTTAAGACTGGCCCGACCACTGTCTGTAGATTTTGCAAAAATGCTACCACCACTTGTAGACGGTTGGTTTTGCATCTCTTTGGGATCACTCTTGTCCAAGGTAAGTGCTGATGGAACAATACTACAACCAGGTTGAACATTCAGACACTTCTTTTTAGTGTTCCTGGGTGTTTGCTGCCTTGTAGCTGAACTGCTGCCATACCTCATTTCATGGAGCATGTTTATTACTGAGGCATCGACGGCATGGGTTGTCCCAACTTCAGGAACTCTGGAATCCTGTGATGAATTTCGATCGTCAACCGGAAGTCTGGAAATAACTTGCTGGGGATCCAGTGGGTAGATACCACACTTCCTAAAGCCACTACAAAGGTTTGCATTAACCTTCTCATTGACTTTGTCCATTAATTCACTGAGCAATGCTGGGAAGCTGACTTAAGGCAGTGAAGTACGCAGCCTGCCTGTTGCAGTGTTCTTATAGTCATAGAACACCATCCTCCAATATATCTTTAGGGGCCTGAACACTGCAATGTCTAGAGGTTGTGTGAGGTGTGTGGAATTAGGTGGGAGGAGTACAAAAGATATGTTGTTTTCTTCACAAGCCTTGATGACACTTGGTGTGAGATGACTGGCAAGGTTATCGCCGATCATGACTACTCTTCCTGTTTTCTCACGAGAATAGGGCAGGATGATCTTATAGAACCAGTCCTCGAAACATCCAGCTTCAAACCATCCACTCTGCAACCGGTTATACCCTGTTCCAGGTGGACCACCCTCAGTCCACGTGTCATAAAGATGCAGTGCCTTATGAACAACGTAAGGCGGCAGCATGGTCCCCAATGCTGTACCAGAAAACATTATGGAGATGAAAGACTTTGTTGTATTCTTGATCCTCTCAAGATACTTTGTTCCTCTTCTAACCAATACTTTCTTCTTTCCTGGGTCATCAACTAGGTTGGTTTCGTCGTAGTTTATAAGGTTTTCTGGTGGAACTCCATCAAGTGTTGTTTTCATATTGTTGAAATATTCTCTGAGGGTGTTTTCTGACATTTGAGCCCTCGCATGTTTGACATTTTCTGACACACGTCCAGTGAGGATGTCCTTGTGGCGATTCAGAAATGAGCAACACCATTCGACCCCTGGAAGATTGTTTTTGAGTTTTGCTACTTTCACTCTCTGTTTATCCAGATATGCCTTTGCCAACATGCGTAAATCCAGGAAATTGAGCGGAAAACCCCACTCCCCCAATGTAATAACTCTGTCACAAAGAATGTTCTCTTCCAGTGGTGCAAACACAGTTTGTCCACCTGCTTTCTTGTTGTGTTTTCCGTGTAGATAGTCATATGAGGTACTTTTACCGAATTTCCATTTGCTTGCTGCTTTGCGTACACTGAGGTTATTTTTCAATGTCATCTTTGGCTTTTTAAATGGTCTTTATCTACTTTGCTGGTATATTTCCTCTTTTCACTTTGCTCTTTTGGTTCATATTTCCGAGGCATTTTGTCTCCTGTAAAAGAACAACATTAATACATACATATTACTTTTACCTTGTAATATAGGCTGCAAGCATCCTCCAAATCATGTAGCATCTGTCACCTTAGTTTACGGTTTCTTATGTTACCGTTTAAAAGGCACTAATACAGGTAAAATCCTGTACATATTAATGGAGGAATGATATGTTTAAGGCCATGAGAACAGAGCTGGGCTGACGCTAAATTGGCAAACGCTGACGCCGGAAGCCAGACAGTTCCAGCAGAAGACACACCCTTCTGGCGAACAAGCGATGCACATATATACCTTCGCCCAAGCACCCAAGAGCAGAACAAGACGGGTGAGGGCACGGGACACAAGCTCCGCTCTGGGTGTGCTCTTTATCTTCGTGCAACCGCTCACATAAACTCTGTAACTATTGTGTAAAATTGTCAATTCTATTTTATACTAAAAACCTTTAAAAACTCTACACATGTTTTACGTCCCAGTGAGAGAGAATGAACTAAATGAACTTAACCCGTATGCTACGCCAGACATCTCAAGATGCTATGAGTTCAACTGCGCCAGACATCTTAAGATGACACATGTTCCAAGGTGAATATTTATATTTCCCACGATGCAAAAGTATATTCCAATGAACCTCGTGTGGCAACATCATCCCCCTTTCGCACCATGTAGTCACCATCGTCATATTAGTTGCTCTTTAGCAGCCATGGAGAGTAGAATTATGTCATCTACTGATGCCAACCAGTCTCATGTAGCTCCTGCGGTCGTGACCGAGGGGGAGGCATGGGAGGGGGTAAAAAGAAAGTATTGGTAAAGAGAAAGATTGTAGTAGACAAATTTGAAAGAGACAGTGATTCAGATTGCATTCAACCATCAGATTCAGCTGGTCTGAGGAAGCGTGGCAAGCGTGAGCATGCTTCTGGCGCTCAAGTCACAGACACGCTGCCTCTCCAACAGTGCGGAAAGTTACTAGCAAGCCTAGTCACTCACTTACACCATCATCACTGTCCGATGATTCAGAGTGGCAGAAAGATGAGGAAAATGACAGTGGGGGTATAAGAGAAGACTCAGCTAATGAACCGAGTGAGGGAGGGGTGTCAGCTGGTGTGGGAGAGGAGGGGGAGGCAGAGGGAGAACAGGAGCCTCAGAGACGCAAGACAATGCGTACTCCATTCGTCTGGTCTGATGGATCAGATTTTGTGCCAGACATTCATAACTTTGACAAGAATATTGCTGGTGTGACTAATGACTGGCCTCTTGATCATGATGCACAAGAGGTTGATTATCAAAATTGACAGTGATGTTTCCTGTGATATATTTTGTTTGTTGTAACTGGAATGAATAATTAGTGGCAAGAGAATGTTCAGACATGACTGTGCCGTGTGTCATCTTCCCTCTGCCACCGTCCTATCTACCCCGTCACTACCAGCGCTCCTAAGGTCGCCTCATATCCGCAACCTTTATCCCACCATCATTGCCACATTAAATGATTTATTATTATTTTTTTGCACTATTTGGTGCTCAACATCTCTCTTGGGTATTGTAATACTAAAAATTGTTTTCCAGCAGGTTATTGTTTTGCCATTTATTGTGCACCCAGGAGCTATTCCCGAATCTTAATTGCGCAGTTTATGGGTTAAGGCTTCCGCTCGGCCCATACAAATCTATCATCACTTTAACTTAACACATTGCCTGCGGCTGGTAGCGCGGTGAACTCTCCAGTACTGCAATCCAAACAATTTGCCCTCACTTCAGTGCAGCTCAACCCAGTGGAGCGAGAGGAGGTGAGTGTTGTTTGGTGGTACCCCTGAACGCATTGGCCATGCCAAACAGTTCGCCCACCGGTGGGTCGTATCGCAAACCAAGAGGAATATATGACATTACTGCGATATGACCCACCGGTGGACATACTTTAATTGTCAATATTCTGTGCGTCTCTTTACATACCTGAACTTTTCATACCTAGCAGCTTGTTTATATATTATTGTCTCTTTGTTTCACAGATGGAGAAAATAAATAATGCAAGCTTTTATGGTCATCCTAGTTCAACAGAAGAGAGAAGAAAGCCCAAATGAGGACTCTGATGATCCACGTTATGAAACAGTCTTCTTGCTCCTTTGATAGCCAATCACTTGATATAGAGTAGGCGATGGCTGAGTGGTTAGCGTGTGGGCCCTGCATTCACCGGGCCATGGACAGCGTAGGTTCAAATCCCCACGCTACCACCTAGGATTTTTTAGTCACTGCCGAGTGGCCTAAGACTACCCACATGCTGTCCTGAAGACCACCCATCAACCTGGACTCTAGAAGAAACTGTCCAAGTGAATCAAGAATGAGTTCCAGGGGGCAGCATGAGCCAAGCATAACTGGCACTAATATGAAAAATCGCCAGTGCCCTGACGGGCTTGGGCCGACCACCAAACAGGAGATGTAAGAAAGAAAAAAAAGATTCTGAAAATGATGTGAATGATGAGGAGGAGGAAGAGGACGACTTTGTTGATGATTTAGCTGTATCGTCTTTTTGTAATTGCAAAAACGTGACAGCAACACAGCATTCCTTTCCATTCACGGGAAAGGAAGAACTCTGTGTGAGAGCTTCATCATCATCAGAAGGGAAGATTTGGCCAACATTACCAGTGTTTATCAATATGATATAAAATCTATGCATTCACCATTGATTGATTTGTTGTCATAGATTGTTCAGCAGATTGTATAAGGAATTTCACAAAAAAAGGAAATTTGACAAAGAATCACTGAAGCCTAGCCAGAAAATTCCATTTATGAAAGAGCAATTTGCATTATTTGTAATAGGAAAGTTTTCCATGTTCTTTTGAATGAAAAAAAGTGGAAGATAATATGTATTTTAATATGTATCAGGAAAATGTCACACAAAATTTTTATTTTTTTATTTTTTTATTTTTATAAATGAAATAATTGAATATTTTCAGTATTGTTTATCCATCATTTTTCTATGGCCTCCTACACCTGCTGACTACTGTAATTTAACTATATAATCCAATTCCTTTCAATAATATAAAGAAAACATGACAAATATGAAAACAAATTTACGACCCACCGGTGGGTCATATCGCAACATATAAAATAAGCTGATGACCCACCGAAGGGTCGCATCGCAGGTAACGTGTTAAAGGCTATTTTGTTATCATCACCAACTGCAATCAACTTGTGAAGCAGGCTACGGTAACACCGCCCCTGTGACGAGTGAGGCAGTGATAAGCGCCTTAAACAAACACTTAACACGAGCCACCTTAACCCGGTAGCTGCGGGGGCCATGTTTGTTAGGTTAGGTTAGGCTAGGTTAGGTTAGGTTGTTAGGTTACGTTAGGTTAGGTTAAAGGTCCCTCTAAGCAAAGAGAAAGAATCATCACACACGCAAACCATTTCATAATATTTATCAACACATATGTGATCAGTTTATGCATGGCAGAAATTTGGCCCATCGCTGGTACACAGTAAAGCCACAAATTTGGCCCGTCGCTGCTACCGGGTTAAAAGTATACTAAAAGGTAACATAAATGGTGCCATGCGTGGTAATGGAAAAGACTTATAAAAACTCTTCGATTCCATACCAATAATAGCCTACATAGACATTTTAGGATCTACAGATTTCTACAGATTTTTTTTTTTGCATTCAGCTCAGATTTCCAAAAATTTTTGGTGGCAACACTGCCCATATGTCCGAAGTCACCCCAAATCATGGCCGTAGTCACCCCATTAAATCTAAAAAAAGAAAATATTTTGCTGTTAGGCCTGTGGATATTGAAACATGGACACAGAAGCAAAAGTAAATGTGTGTATGGTGTCCCAGATGTTTTTGCTACATTCTCGCGTTGGTCACACGTCTTCACACCTTCCCGCCTGTTACGCTCAATAGAAGTTTGACAGATGAAAAGAACATGGTTTATTTCATAACATCTTCAATGAATATTTACACTAATTATGTAAATGGGTTTGCATTATGATTGTATCCACATTATATCCACATCACTCCTTTTATTAAAATGCATATTTTTTTTCACTACAGTGTCTTAATTTCTCTATACAGTAATCCCTCGTCTATCGCGGGGGTTAGGTTCCAGAACCCCCCGCAATAGGTGAAAATCCGCGAAGTAGCGATCTTATATTTTTTATTATTTATATATATTTTAAGGCTTTATAAACCCTCCCCACACTCTTACAAATCTTTCCCACACTCTTATTGACCTTTCACATACTCTTATAAACACTTCCTACCACGTTTCGTTGTTACGTCGCGGTCCCAATAAAATTTCGACTTTCGACGTTTGCTTCATAAATACGAAATTCGCGCAGGAATTAGTTTGGCGGGGCAAAAGAATACTCAGAGAAAGGACAATATGAGTGTAGCTCACTTCTTTTATATCACAATTAGGTAAATACGGAAGGGGAAAGGGAGGAGAGGGACAGAGTGAGTCATGAAAAAAATACCGATAGAGGATGTAAGAAGGGAGAACAAGGAAACGTAGTGGAGGAAACAGAGGGAGATAAAGAGGATGAAAACAAGGAGAAGGGTGTGGGGAGGGAGCGACAGTGGGGAGAGTCATGTCAGGTCCTGAGGGAGACTCAGGTGAGGTCCTGAAGAAGAGTCAGGTAAGGGCTTCAGTCAGGACATGACCTGACTCTCACTTTCGCCCCTCCCTCCCCACACCCTTTCCATTTCACCTTGTGTGTGTGTGTTTACCTAGTTGTAAACACACACACACACACAGAAGGGAAAATGAAAAGAGTGTGGAGAGGGTGTAGCAGAAGGAAGACTCAGGTCAGGGCTTTGGTCAGGACATGACCTGACTCACTTCTGCCCCTCCCTCCACACACCCTTCCCATTTCCCCTTCTGTGTTTGTGTTGTGTGTGTGTGTGTGTGTGTGTGTGTGTGTGTGTGTGTGTATTTACCTAGTTGTGAAATACAGTAAAACCCCGATTATCCGAAATGGAAGGGGGGAAGCCTCTTTCGGATAAGCCGATTTTTCGGATAATCCGGATTTATGGCCGCCATTTTGATCGCCGCCATTTTGATCGCCATTTTGATTTTGAAACCAAACAAACACACGCTACGCTAAACAAAGTAGTACGCTTAAAACATGTGATGTAAATGTTTTATTGTATGTTTGTCTGTGTGTCTCCTTGTCTGGACCAGTGTATGTTGATACTTGTGAGCGTTGCAGATCTGAATTGTGAATGTTGCAGAGTGCGATTGTGAATGGTTGTGCAAGCTTGCAAGTGTGACCTTGATGCATCGTGCAGGTGGAGACACAGTATGATGACTCATATTATCGCGCAACTCGTATGTTGGAAGGGGAATGTGGCATGGAGTGGAGAGGGGAGTCGTGTTTGTGTCGTTGTCTTGAGAGTACGGTGTGAGAGTAGTCGTGCAGTAGTTTGTTCGTTCGCCGCACCTACGTCCTTGCTGGGGCGAAGGTGCGGACGTGGTGTTGTTGAGAGTTTGTTTAATGTTTTTTGTCTAATACATTGATCTATTCGTTACAAGCTATTTCGGCAATACGTATTAGAAAGCATATTCATTTTAACTGTTCTTATCAATTTTAAATGTGTTAATATAGTACATATGTAGTTACTTTAATTTATTTTTGATGTTTTATAACGTTTCAGTATAGAAAAAAATTAAATTTTAATTGCATTATCCAGATCAATTTCGGATAATCCGGTTTTTCGGATAATCCGCTTTCGGATAATCAGGGTTTTACTGTACAGGAAAAGAGCCGTACTATAGTCTGTTCGGAGCATGAAGTCGGTTCAAGGTGTGGCAGATTCCAGAATTCCCATGAGTGCAGCGCTGCCAGTTCGACCGCCAATTATCAGATTAGCACTCTCTCTGGCCTACCCACCCACAACCCACCTGTTTATCTCTCTCTCTCTCTCTCTCTCTCGACCCGGGAGGGACGGGGGACACCCCGACCACCACCACCACCACCACTACCAACACCACAACGTGGCAACATGGGAAAAAATCGCTGCCACATGTCATAGAATTTATACAAATCCTTGTTATAATCCTAAACATCGACACTCATTGTACTATGTAGCTTCCTTTACTATATACAGAATATATAAAATATCGCTTTCAAATAGCACATGGATGGGAAATAAGAGAGAGACGCATGTACGAAGGCTGATTTGGCACCATGGGTAGAGGTAAACGACGATACCAGCTCCACCCTGAACGGACTTCATGCTCTGAACAGACTATAGGCTCGTGCTGTCCCGTCTCCAAAACGTTTATTATCCAGTTTGGCTTTAAATTCATGAATTGTTTTTGCACACACAGTCTCCTTGTCATCTGATCTGATGTAGTGTGTGTGTGTGTGTGTGTGTGTGTGTGTGTGTGTGTGTGTGTGTGTGTGTTCATATAATCTAATGGGGAAGGAGAAAGGGAGGAAGAGTGATAGAGTGAGAGATAAGACTAAAGATAAGAGGGTGTGAGAAAGGAGGAAACAAGGGAAATGGGTGGAGGAAATGGGACGGGAAAAGAAGAGAGAGGTAGGGAGGGTCAGGTAAAGGTGAGGAAAGAGGGGGAGAGAAAGGGTGTGAGTGGGAGGGAAAGAAATTAAAAGAAAGAGGTAGGGAGGGTCAGGTAAAGGTGAGGAAAGAGGGGGAGAGAAAGGGTGTGAGTGGGAGGGAAAGAGATTGAAAGAAAAAAAATGGGAGGGAGGTGAAAGGAAAAGAAGAAAGAAATGAGAAGGAATGAGAAAAATACAGGGACGGAGAGGGAGAAGAAAGAAAGGCAGTGGGGGAGGAGTGAACCGGGGAAAAGACTTACGGCGCAATAGGCTGCGATGGAAAAATAAATAATAGGTGGGTGACATAGGTGCTTATTTAGGTGTGTTCCTAATTACGTTGATTTATATGATTTTCATTTTTTAGGCTAGAAAATGCTTATTATAACGCAAAATCCAGCGATATAGCGAAAAATCCGCGATACGATACAATTTAAAAATCCGCGATAAAGCAAGACAGCGATAAGTGAACCGCGATATGGCGAGGGATTACTGTACTATAATTTAATAACTTTTTATCCGGAAATGTCCAAAGTCATCCACAAGTCCGAAGTCACCCCACTTTACGTAATAAACATGCATTCATAAAAAAACACCCTTAAGTGTTTCTTTGTGTTTTTTCTTAAATTAACACAATTTCACATAAACACTGATTCCATTAAATTTGTCTAGCTGAAAACTTTCTATTGATGTATGATGATATTGCTATGTGTGGTTTTCATTATGTTTCTGCTATGCATGACTTTGAAGGCCTGTGGCTCAAAACTAGGTAATGGACATGTTTCCGGTCAACATATCTATTTTAAATTCTGTCTGTATGGATAAAATACGCCCTAAATTCAGCTATGGTACTATTTTTTCTTCATGTAAAATAGTAAATGTGGTATAAAATATGGATTAAAGTTGAGGAAAAATCACTTGACCTGGAAACGGGTGCTGACTGGTTATGACGTCACGATGCAGTTGGCAGGCCGCCAACTTTGTGTTGCTCCGAGATTTCGTGTTGTGGTGTATGTTTCTAGTGTCTAACAATGCCTGGAGACGTAGCCCGCAGTCGTTGGTGATTTGTGCCAATGTGCAAGAGTATATACAGAGGCGTTCCTAGAGTATTTGGTACCCGGGGCGGAGCATAATTTTGCACCCCCCTCCCAGGTAAACTCGAGAGGGTACTGAATATATATATATATATATATATATATATATATATATATATATATATATATATATATATATATATATTCAGTACCCTCTCCAGTTTCGCGCTATCCGAGTTTCGCGATCCTCGAGTTTAGCCCTTAGTCCTAAATTCTTATCATCACAGCTTTCGCGCATTACCGCCACGAGTTTCGTGCTTCTTTGATATGTACGGGTCACGTCTACCTACCGTTGGCGTCATGCGTGCTGCCTTTAAAGGCGGTGTCCAATCATTGGGGCTATGGGCAACCGCGGTTGCCCGTATGCCAAACCGGGAGTGAGTTGTTGGTAGTCCGTATGAATGGAAAACGGTGGTGGGTACGAGCGTGGGTACCTCACGGCTGTATGTAAACAAACAGACGACGGCAGTGGCTGAGGAGTGAGGAGCAGCGGAAGATGGCCCACCAAGAGACTCGTAAAATGGACTGGCAGAGCTGCTTAGCTTACTACTTGATTGACAAGATAAGAGAACACCCCGTGCTGTGGAACCACAGTCCAAAAAACTTTTTTCTCAAGTCTATGAAAATTGTAGATCTCCCAGTGATGTTTTCCTTTTCTTCTTTTGGCCTGTAATGCATGGCAGCGACGGTGAAAAGTAACAGTGGAAAATAGCAAAAGGGCATAGAAAAACAAAATCAGGGAAAGAAAAGAACAGAAAAACACCTAAGTTCAGGGTGAAGTGTATAAGTGCGCACTGTGAAGTAAATAAGGGCCGCTTTCACAGTCGTTTTGTTTGTTTTGAGCGTTACCAATGGCGGTGATCGACGCTATAGTTTTCCACGTGAAATTGGCCTATGGGGTAGTGGTCGCTGCAGAGAAAGCGACAGGTATTGAGAGTGTGTGGTAAGGTGCGGGGCGTGGCTAACCCCGCAGCCGCCACAAGGTACCGTTGTAAAGGCAATACCTCCGACACCATCACATCACATCACTACCCATCGGCCAGTTTCACGTGGAAATACTATAGTGGCAATCGCCGCCACTGGTAACGATCAATACAAACAAAATGACTGTGAAGGCGGCCGTAGGTGCATGTTGTAAAGTATAAAAGTGTGAAGGAAGACCTAAGAAGCGATACAAAGCATTACAGGTCAAAAGAAGAAGAAGGTCCACTACACTGGCCTGTGTTGCAAGAAATATCTTCCCGCTGAAATTAGTCATTCTGCTGTCCACCACGCATGCGCGCTGTGGGAATACACAACATTAAAAGTGTTAATTTGCCTGGATTTGTTCTTTAGTGTCCGCTTGTGGTCTTTGTGAGCGGTGAGGGAAATATGGAAGCAGTAAGCAAGTTGAACCTCTCTGCGAGCTATTTTGCAATTGCGGCGGCAGTTTACGTTCAATAGGCATTGAAAACTCAATCATGATGTTAGTGATTTGATGATAAATAACAGAAACAGTTAGCAGATTATACCATAACACAGAGAAAACTACCAGAAGCTATAGGTGTGTCCAACTGTACACGGGTGACCGCGACCAACCACCCTTACATTAGCAGACAACACCACGTGGATCACAAGCGTTTATTCAGAACTGCCAGCCAATTGTAAGGCAGCATCTATGTACTAAAAGGTTGCTAAAAAACGACCCCTACCTTCCAGCAACAGGCGTTCATAATTATTACAGCCTCCAGTCACCAGTGTGCACGGTGCAGCACTCAGGCCCCTATGGCATGGCGTGACGGCCATACTGACTTGCTACGTGCCTATTTATATATATATATATATATTTATATATATATATATATATATATATATATATATATATATATAAATATATATATAAATATATATATATATATATATATATATATATATATATATATATATATATATATATATATATATATATATATATATATATATGTATATATATATATATATATATATATATATATATATATATACGGGCATCCCTCAAATAGTATGGTTTCGGTTTTATACGGATTGTCATGGAAGACTTTTTTTAAGGAGTTTAAAATTTCCCGCTCGTCGCACCAAGTAGCCATGGCGTGAGTGGCAACACTGTTCTACCAAAACACCTGTTGAAAGCACCCCAAAGCGTTCGAGATAGGTGTTCACCTTGCAGAAGAATTCAGATTTAGGAGAAGTTACGTTTTGGGATGAGTTACGTTGCTGTAGGGAAAGCATATCATGTGCATGAGAGCAGTGTTCGATGTATCTATCATCTTGGTCTTGGTCTTGGTTCGGGAGGTAGTTGTCCCTTTCGGTCCTAACTACAGCCTTTGAAACGGCTTACTCCCATTGCCGCAGTAACTGCCAGTGCTCCATGAGCGCTGCAAGAGTGGAGATAAAGGTCGTCCTTTTACTACGCCTCATCATTGCTATGGTAACAGAGTCTCACTCGCAGCAAAATGTCGTACGCTGATCTTCCTGGCGACATTTAACATGCATTACTAGCTGTCCCGGCTGACGAACTCCTTACAACAGAAGATGAAAAGGAAGCTGCAGTGGTTATGGTGGCCCAGAGAGGTGAAATGCAGTGGAAACACTTATATGTGTTTGTTTGGGCCGCCATATTTGCTGATGACGTCATCACAGCATGGGGCGCTCCGTCTCTCAAAGCCGGGAGCCAGCGGACGTGCTGAGTTGGGAACTCGTGCTGCCGCGTCACACGTTGGAGAGCATTCCGAGAGTCCCGATTCCCTCTCTCAAACGCTGCCCAGGTGTGTTTCAAAGGGGGGCGTTAATTTTATACGGATTTTTGAATAGTACGGGGATCCTGGGTCCCTAACCCCTGTACTATTTGAGGGACGACTGTATATATATATATATATATATATATATATATATATATTTTTATATATATATATATATATATATATATATATTTATATATATATATTTTTTTTTTTTTTTTTCATGGTTTTGATTTAACATTTGAATGCCCTACCTTAATTTATAAGGCTATTATTATTATTATTATTTCATCCCCATACATTGCTTACTATTCCAGCCAGACAAATTCTGAGACAACCACTGAAAAGCAGAAAAAAACTGGCTGACTATTATTATTATCATCATCGTTCTCATTATTATAATTCTTCTTCTCCTTTTTCTTTTAATCATTATTGTCATTATTATTATATATCTGCATGATACTTCAGTCACTTAACAACAATATTGGTGTTCTACATAAAATAATAACATAAATTAAGATAATAATAATAATAATAATAATAAAAATAATATTAATAATTATTATTATTATTATTATTATTATTATTATGATAATAATACAAAAGAAGATGTTTCCATCACGAGCTTGTTTTGTTTCCGTCACGCACTCAGGCGTCTCCCCTCTCACCTACCTACGATACCGTTCAGCGAGATTCATGCTACAACAAACATTTACATTCAAGTTTTTTAACATCACATGATAAAGTACAGTTCTTTAGCTTCTTGACTTTGCTTTCGGCCACCTCTTTTGTTTCTTTTTTAGGAGCAGCAAGTAGCGGGCTTTTTTTTATTATTGTTTTCTTTTTTTGTGTGCCCTTGAGCTGCCTCCTTTGTTGTAAGAAAAAAAAAAAAAAAAAAAGCTTCAACATTATGCAAAAATATGTTCTTTATAGTAAATAACATATTTGCTAGAAACAAAGCAATTCATCTGCTGCAATCATATGAAACACAATTAGGTACCGTCACTCATGGTATCACGCGTGGCTGGAGCTGGGTAATCAAAAATCCATCATTATCCACAGCGGCATTGTATATGCCGGCATAGCTGGAGATCTGGGGGGCTGGGGCCTGGGGGTCTTGTCTAGGTGTGGGGCTCCCCCCCACACTAGCTTCTATATATGAGTATGGCAACAAATGGGGGCTCCCAAATGGACCATTTGGGGCGGCGGCGGGCCCCTTTGTTGGGGCCTGGGGGGCGTCTTCTTATATGACCCCTTCCCTTAGCTACGTCACTGAATTTAGCCATTAGACTAGAGCCTGTATCATGGCACCCCCCTCAAGCTGTCACCCGGGGCGGACCGTCCCCCCCTTACTACGCTACTGAGCATATATATATATATATATATATATATATATATATACAGCAGAGCCCCACTTAGCGCAAGATCAATTAGCGCGAACCGCAATTAGCGCGAGCCACCATCTACCAAGAAAAAAATTAATTAGCGCGAAAGCCTCAGTTACCGCGAGCAGCCACCACGACTGAATTTTTAAAATTGCGCCAAGCCACCATGATGCGTGGCACAAGCCACGAGAGCGCTTACTTTAGCAGAGTACGCCATGTTGATACGGGGCAAGTGCTTTGTTTACGTTGTAATACTGAAAAGAAAAGTGTGTATAAGTGAAAAAGAAGAAAAGAGGAACGAGAGGAGGACCTAAGGAGCGATACAATGCGCCATGGGTCAAAAGAAGAAGAAGGATGTAGATACGGACAACTGACCTTGGCCGTGTGTGATGCACACCCAGAAAATTTGGATATGCCGGTTGTCCCAGCTGCCGCCAACACGGTGGTAGAAAAGGGCTCAGTGTGACACCAGGTTACGGTGAACCGACAACTCGCTCCCGGATGGGGGCACGGGCGTTGCCAGTAGCCACAACGGTTAGAAGAAAACGGCCAGTGTGATACTGGCCCAAGGCAGCGAGGTCAATGAACGGGTAAGCGCCGGCGATGACGTCATCGGACTCCCAGCGAATCACAAGCGTGTTTTCAGAGCTCAGCCAATCGTAGTTTTTTTTTAATGTGAGTGATTATTGAGTAATTATCAAACCCAAAAGTCAGACCCACGTGTGCACCAAATATTTTTTTTCATATTGGTTACTTTATTCAATTAGCACGAATTCAGTTAGCGCGACTGCGTTCATCCACCTAATTCTCGCGCTAAATGGGGCTCTACTGTATATATATAGATATATATATATATATATATATATATATATATATATATATATATATATATATATATATATATATATATATATACAGTCAAACCTCACCATTTGCACACATATGGGAGGTCTAAAGATGCGCATATGGCGAATGCGCAAATGGCAAACTTAGTAACCTATAGGGAAAAATACATATGGGCGGTCACGGCCCAAAAACAAAAAAAAACGACCAGCAAAAAAAAAAAAAAAAAAAAAAAAAAAAATTCTGCTGGCAGGAAACACGTCATACTCACGGCCAATCTCTCGCTTTTTTCTTCCACTGTCCACCTTCTTAATCACTTCCACCTGTGCAATGGTCATCATCGGGTTCTTCCGAGGTTTAGGCTTCGATGACGCTGCTTGCAGCATGATGGTAGTGCAAAAGTGAGGCAGAAAACATCAAATAATAGCAGTCAACACGAGACGAGGAGAGGCAATCGGGTTATGGCGGGAAACGACATTTTGTGTACGTTGGCAGTGTTATTCACTGGCGGCAGAGGGCGCGCGGGTGGTAGACAGCTGTAGCGGACGCCATTTTGCTGCCAGAACAGCTGGTAAGCGTCCTCAGAAGATCAGCAGACACCATTTTGCTGCCAGCGAGACGCCGTTACCATAGCGGCGAGATGCGCAAATGGCAAGACCACCTGTGCAAATGGTGGGATGATGGCCGCAAATTAAGGCCGCGCAAATGGCGAAGTTTTACTGTATTCTTAATCTCCAGTAAGTGAGAGTATGACAAGAGAGCATGCCATAGCATGGCCTAATAAAACATTGTGTCTGTTCCCGCTAGGCAGCTGTTGCTATACGGTAATCATGTTCATGACATCATCCCTGAGACAGATACTAGATATTTTTCATAAAAATCAGATTCTCACCAGCCAGTCCTTGTTCCATGTGTTGTCCTGGGAGAGGTAGCCACAACTAGTGTTAACTGGAAAGCCAAACTCTTCCACATAGCTGGGGGAGGCACTGCCCACTCTGCCCCCTGTGGCCTGTTCCTTGGCTTTGAGGTTATGGAGATGTAACCTGTAAGGCAGAGTGGTCTTTCAATGATAAAGCCCATATTCATTATGCATATACGTTACGCTTCAATGAATAATAAGTTTACATATAAAGAAATACATCATGTGTAAATCACGGCAATATATGGAGGGTGTAAGCCTGTTCCATGCCCCTCCTCTTATAGAAAAAAAAAAAAAAATCTGCACTGATTGTGAAGAGGAAAGTGTGTGTGTGTGTGTGTGTGTGTGTGTGTGTGTGTGTGTGTGTGTGTGTGTGTGTGTGTGTGTGTGTATTTACATTATTTGTAGTGCACAAGGCCTCAACTCAAGCTAGGATAATCCTGTCTCCCTATCTATATTTGTCCAACTTTTCCTTCATTTTATGGACATTGCCCACTTCAACAATGTCTTTGCTTAGTCCATTCCATGTATCCACACTCTGTAATGCCCTGGAGGCATACAGACTAGTCTGAAAGAAATGGACACTGAAAATTAAGTTGAATAAACTAAACTCCTGTGTGACTGTGTGTTATTGGTAGGCTGCCACCACCCTGAAAGATCTGTTTATCGATCAACAGCTCAATGCAATGGGGAGAAAGACAGAAATAAAACTTGACAAAGTCAATCATGCTAGGTGATTGTAGAGAGTTCTTGGGTAGCGTGAAAACCTATTATGGGAGGACATGAGGTAACTAATTTTCAGTTTGCCGTCCGGCCAATCTACTGTAACTTTAAACTACTAAGGAAAGGGGTAATTGAGAAAACAATATAATTAGTGGTTTACTAAGATCAACTTACAAACTAAGTATTAATGCAAGATATTATTGACCTAATCTTGCCTGGAGACACTTTAACTTATGCTGAATTACCTTGAAGGGCCTATGGATCTGCTCACAAGGTCATGAACAAACGATTACAAACTGCTGATTAATTGGGGTACAAGGGGGCTTGGGAAGTGTTTGTATTTACCTGGTTGTATTTACCTAGTTGTAGTTTTACAGGGCCTGGGCTTACGCTCGTGTGGTCCCGTCTCCGCATCCGTATTTGTCCGACTTTTCCTTAAAGCTTGCACACTCTTCGCCAATACATCCTCACTTAGTCTGTTCCAACCCTATATATTTTTTTGCAGGAAGCTATATTTCTTTATGTCTCTGAAACATCTTCCTTTCCTCAATTTTTTACTGTGTCCTCTTGTGCTCCTGGTGTTTATTCCTTCTTTTAGTAGTAACTCCTCATTATCTACTTCTTACATTTTGCTCAATAATTTATAAATTTGTATTAGGTCTCCCCTTTCTCTTCTTTGTTCTAGTGTTGGTAGGCCCATTTCCTTCAATCTTTCTTCATATGTCAATCCCTCCAGCTTTGGAACCATTTTTGTTGCCATCCTTTGTATTCTTTCCAGTCTTTTTATGTATTTCTTCTTATGGGGAGACCACACCGCCTCTGCATATTCCAATTTTGGCCACTTTTGTATATGGGGACCACTTCGGCCCTCCGCCACTCCTTCAGCACTTCGCCAGTTGTTATTGAGCATTTAATGATATAATATACCGGTCCAACCAGCTCATTTCTGCATTCTTTCAATATATATATAGACTCCATCCGATCCTATTGCTTTCCTCTCTTCCAGTTCCCCCATCACTGTGTGTGTGCGGACATAAGACTGGCAGAACGCCAGAACAAGTCACAACCAGCCCTTACCGCAGCCTTACTGTGGCCAGAGAGTCTCATTAACAAAAAGCACATTACAGTATATATGCCAAGATATACCTGATTATGAACAAGAAGGGGAGGGATTATAAACACACGTAATATTTGAGGGGGTAGAGAGGATAACAGGGGTGCACTCCTTAACTTACCACAGCCAGAGAGAGAGTAATGCTCTCAGGCGGCAGGAAGGAAGTTGGCGGGGAACAGCCGGACTAAATGTGTTAGAATGCATGCGTTAGGGGGGAAGGTAAGTATTGAATTATAATAACTTGGGAACTATTAAATAAGTAACAAGGCTGAGGGAGAGGGGGGGGAGGGAATCAATCTTTTAACTGAATACTCACTTGGTGAGCAAAATTTAGCAGATAAAAAAGTATTTTACTTTACTAAGGATGAAACCAACTGAAACAGCGTTACAGACACGTGTCTAGACAACTGTCTGGAAAGAAGGGGAGGGGGAGGAAGGGAGGGGTAATACAGTACTGGTGTAACGTACCTGCCGGCATACCAACACCACAGAAGCCAGTTAAAAGACAACTGGGAAAAATGGGAATAATCCCTTGTACATGGCCATGGTTATTTACCGGATCCAGTTTCTCCTCAGCCGAAACAATACCCGTAGAGGTTAATATGTCATAAGTAGATAAGGGAAGAGAACGAGAAATGCGAACCACAGCTTGGGTTGGCACCCCTGATATGAATCCACTCGCACGCATGTATATTTTTGTATATATATTTATACATTACTAGAAAATAAGGGAAAATTAAGGTTAGAATTAACATACAAAAAGACAACCTCAGAAAGGCAGAGGAGGGATAGATTAATGTGCCAAGCTGAAAGGCGAGAAGGAAAAGTGTTGGAACCTTGAGGTGGCCACGTCAGGGGAAAGGTCACGAGTTGACCGCTCGGCCTGACGAGATTCATTCGTGACTTAACCTTCCACAGCACAGGTAAGCTCACCGCTCGCTAGAGTCCTGAGTGTCTGGGAGTGAGAGATAGCCCTAGCCGGCGTTCATTAGTGATTCACTCGGGACTTAACCTTCCACGGCACAGGTGAGGGCGCAAGACAGCTGAAGGCTGGTGTCCCAGGGTTAGGCCAGGCGAGTGGCCCGCCATCTTGAAGCCGCCCCCATTGAGAGTCGAGAATGGACCCAGACGCCAGTGGTGAACAAGGGTCATGCCCTCAGTCATGAGTGCCTGAATTGAGCCAAGATAAGGGCGAGCCAGTCCAGTCCCTGCCGCCCCCGAGATCAGCAGGCTGGTGATATGAGTAGAAACGGCTCCGAAACCCCCCATTTAGGCACGGCACAACAGCATATAGTGTAGCTCTCAGGCCTCCCCAAAGCCAAGGAAATTGTGTAAAACGGGTAAGGGGCATCCGCTTGGTGGACGAGGGGCAAACAGTGACCTCACCCCCCCTTTAGCTGTAACAGTCTGATCTTTCTCTCATACTCACCCTTCTCTTCCTACTTTTGTCATGAGTGTTTTTTTTTTGTGTGTGTGCACGCCGGTGCAGGAAGTTGAAATCGGAGTGTCTAGCCAATCGGGCGGTAGCCCTGTGATATATCCCGACACGGGTTCATCTATCTGGTGTGTAGCATTTATCGATAAGAATGTTAGGGATTAGAAGAAAGGTTTTCACGTTTGTAAACAAAACATGCTACACTTCCTTCGTCTAGTGAGGATATGGTTAGAACCAGAGACCCATAGACGACTTTTTCTGGAAGAGGCTTACGCCTGTGACTCCAGCTCCATAGCCTCAGTCATACTATTAGGTAGGGTTTTTTTTTCTTTTTTTTGGTGGATATTTTGAACTGTGTATTTAAATGTAATTTTGTATTAACCAAAACATGCTACACTCCCATCGGGAGTGAGGATTATTGTTAGGGGGAAGGAAACTTGGGAAGCAAATCAATAAATTGTCTTCTGCCTATGTCCTGTATTAATGCATACAGCCTTCCTAGCCTACAGTGCAGTCTCGCAATCTCCCCCACCACGACCTCCGAAGGTAACCACGACCCCACACTACCAAACTTGGGACTGAGGATACCATCTACCTCAAGGAACAACCCATAGTAAGCTGGGGAACAACGGACACTATCTACCAGGTGGGACAGTTGTTAAAGTCAAGTGTTGCCAGGCCTGCCAGGGCAGGGAGAGTCTGGGGACTAAACAGTTAGTTTAGTTCCGCCCCACCTGGTTCATAGACCTGCCGTTCCTCACTTACAGGCTTTGGGGGTTGTGCCATATTACAACCTCCTGGTGGCAGCTTACAGAGAGGGAACAGCAGGGATTCGAACCCAGCCGTACACTCTCTGTGAGGTTGAGGAATCTTAGCGTCACTATTTTTCCTCTTCCTCCCCTTTTTTTATTTTTTCAACCTGTGCTGGCCAGGGGTCGAACCCGGGGCTGTTATACTGGTGCACACTGACTCATCTTTACAATACATCGTACATATTCTCCTTTACATTACAGTGGGCAAGTTTTCAGCCACTACAATTCCTGTATGGAGAATTGTACTTCTTTATGTCTTTCAAACAAGTCCCATTTATCAGTGTCTAATGCTGTGTCCTCTTAGTTGCCTCCTCCCTTCCATCTTGATTAAATGATTTCTATCCAACACATCCACTCCACTTGTATTCCTGTACAATGCAATCAGGTCTCCTATTTCTCTTTTTTCTCTGAGTGTTGCTAGGCCCACTTCCTCCAGTCTAGTCTCATATGACAGACTTGATAGTTCTGGTACCATCTTAGTCGCAATCTTTTGAATCACATCGAGTTTCCTTATACAGTATCCTTTTCCCTGTGTGGTGACCAAACAACCACTGCTTACTCTAACCTTGGTCTAATCAAGTTGTTATTATTTTCTTCATCATGTCCCCATCTAAATTGGGAAATGCCACTCTAATATTTTACAACTATATGTTTCTCTGAATATATTATCTTTCCTTATATCCTTTTTCTTGTGTGGTGACCAAAGTCAATTACAGGGAAAGTAGAGAGGATTCAGAGGGCAGCAACAAAGCTGGTTCAAGGACTAAGAGATTTAACATAAGAATAGAGATTGAAGCAGTTGAACCTACTGTCACTGGAACAGAGGAGGGAGAGAGGGGATCTGATAGTAGTATAAAGGGTACTGAGTGGGATGGAAAAAGTGGACTAAGAAAAGATCTAATAATACAGGATGCAAGAGAATCAAGAGGTCATGGAGGGAAGATGAAAAAGGAAGAGACATAAAGAACAGCTTTCCACAAAGACTGGTGAAGGCCTGGAACAGTCTGGAAAAAGATGTGGTCCACGCAAAGACGATTCATGAATTTAGGACCAAGTTGGATTCCAGTAGATTCAGAGATGGGACAGTTGGAGCGTAGCTCCTCTCCCATATACCACAACTAGGTAAATACACATACACACAAGGGGTAGGCGGTGGCTGAGTGGTTAGCGTGCGGGCCCTGCATTCACTGTGTGCTGGATGACACGGGTTCGAATCCCCACGCTACAACCTGGGATCTTTCAGTCACCATCGAGTGGCCTAAGAATACCCACACGGTGTCCTGAAGACCACCCATCAACCCGGACTCTAGAAGAAACCGTCCAAGTGAATCAAGAATGAGTTACAGGGGGGCAGCATGAGCCAAGAATAAATGGTGCCACTATAAAAATTGCCTGTGCCATGTAGGGCTTGGGCAAACCACCAGGCCCCTGAAGAAAGCCTACCGGCGCAATAGGCGAAACACGTAAACACACACACACACTCACACACACACACACACACACCCACACACACACACACACACTCACACACACACACACACAGACCAGACGCGGTGGAAGACAGACGTATGGGTGACCATCCCGAAGCTTGGATCAGCTGTTCATCGCTACCTGTTTGTGGTGGTGTGGGACCTGGGGAAATGCGTATTGTGTTGGGCTCGTCTACAGTATTGACCAGTTTGTAAGGTGAATGGGAGGGAGGATTATTTGGAGTGGACAACACCAAGAAGAAGAGGATATGGAGCACGAGGAAAAGAACGAAGGATGGATATAGGGAGCAGTGAAGACGAGAGCGAAGACGGAAGGTATTAGCCTGTTTCTTCTGGATTTGCTAGCAAGGAGTCGGCTATATATATAAGAATGTTGCTTACGGAAAGGAAACTAGACAAGTGGATTGGAATAGTTAAGAGCAGGGACAAAGAGGAACTACAGAGCAGAGAATCTCAGAGAGACCTCAAAGCATGAGTACGCAGGTTGGAGGACAAGGAGAAACAACTGATTCAAGAAAGTGAAGAGCTGAAGGAGAAATTGGCAAAATCTGAAAAATCGATGAAGTGGCAAGAAAGGAAAATGAGAATCTGAAAAGGATAGTGAGCAAAAAGGAACAAAGGTTTAGAGAGGAAGTGTTGTGGGAAATAAAGACATGGAAGTTTGAAAATGAAAAAGCAAATGTAGTCCTCAAAGAAGTAATTGAACAACAACTGAGAGAGAGAGAGAGAGAGAGAGAGAGAGAGAGAGAGAGAGAGAGAGAGAGAGAGAGAGAGAGAGAGAGAGAGAGAGAGAGAGAGAGAGAGAGAGATTTACATAGATTTACATAGAAAATCAGACCACACAGACCCCATGGTCCAGACTTGGTGGTCTGTCCTTAAACCTAAGTGATTTTACATTAATCAGAAGACTCCAAAACGTTGCATTTCTACTCTAGTTGATATTAAGTTGAAGGAAGTGACGGTCGAGCTTATTTTTGAAGGAGTCAATCGTGTTACACTGGACCACTGATGATGGGAGCTTATTCCATTCTCGCAATACAACGTTGGTGAAGAAAAATTTGGTGCAGTCTGAATTTACTTGTCTACATCTGAGTTTTACGCCATTGTTCCTCGTGCGCAAAGTGTCATCGATCATAAACAATGTTGATCTGTCTACATTCGTGAAACCATTAAGTATTTTAAAACATTCGATCAGTTTTCCTCGGAGGCGACGTTTCTCAAGAAAGAACGTGTTAAGGGTGGAAAGCCTTTCTTCGTAGGATTTGTTGCGCAAGGAAGGGATCATTTTCGATGCCTGACGCTGAACACCTTCTAATTTAGCAATGTCCTTTGCATGGTGAGGAGACCAAAACTGTACCGCATATTCCAAGTGGGGTCTGACTAAACTATCTTTATTCTTGAATAAAAAGTTTCTTTTAATGAAGCCCAACATTCTGTTTGCTTTATTTGCTGCATCGATGCAGTGCTGTGAGAATTTGAGGTTTGACGCGATTTTGACCCCCAAGTCCTTGACGCATTGAAAGCTTTTGAGTTTAACGCCGCGCATTTCGTAATCGAACTTCATATTCCTCATTCCAACTTGAAGGACCTGGCCATTGTCTACGTTAAATGGCACCTCCCATCTATCCGACCAAGCTGAAATTTTGTGCAAATCCTCTTGGAGGCTTTGCCTGTCTTCGTCAGTGAGAACCGAGTTACCAATCTTTGTGTCGTCTGCAAATTTACTAATGCGGTTATTGAGTCCAACATCCACGTCGTTGATGTAAATAATGAAGAGCACTGGGCCAAGAACCGAGCCCTGAGGGACGCCACTAGTGACAGGCGCCCACTCTGAGTTAAATCCGTCAATCACTACTCTTTGTTGTCTGTTGCTCAACCAATTCGCGATCCATTGGTTTACCTGACCGTCAATACCTATTTGTTTTAATTTGTAAAGTAATTTATGATGCGGGAAAAGTAATTTATGATGCGGGAGAAGAGTAATTTATGATGCGGGAGAGAGAGAGAGAGAGAGAGAGAGAGAGAGAGAGAGAGAGAGAGAGAGAGAGAGAGAAAAAAAAAATAGTTTACCATAAAATAAGCAGGCTTGAGGCATTTTCTGCGGTAGAGCAAAATAGGAACTCAAAGGCAATATACGGAGTTCCTAGGCACAGCCAGAAAAGAATACAGGATCACTCAGCAACAACTAAAACAAAATGTAATTATGAAACCAACGTAGGCGTCGTCGTATATGCCACTGGCGCTTCATGATGCCAACGTCGGCGTCACCGTATGGAAAGTGTTAAATGGGAGATGGAATTCAATGTGAAGAAATGTCATGTAATGGAAATGGGAAAGAGTGAAGGGAGACCAAAAGGGACATATAAAATGGGAGATGGAGAAATATTAAAGAAAGTTCAAGGAGAGAGAGATCTGGGAGTGACAATAGAAGATAATCTACAGCCTGAGAGTCATGTTAATCGGATATTCGGTGATACGTAAAGTATGGTGAGAAATTTAGGATTAGCATTCCACCACATGGATAAGGATATGATGAAAAAATTAATAACCACTATGATTTCACCAAAATTGGAATATGCAGAGGCGGTGTGGTCTCCCCATAAGAAGAAACACATAAAAAAACTAGAAAGAATACAAAGGATGGCAACAAAAATGGCTCCAGAGCTGGAGGGATTGACATATGAAGAAAGATTGAAGGAAATGGGCCTACCAACACTAGAACAAAGAAGAGAAAGGGGAGACCTAATACAAATTTATAAATTATTGAGCAAAATGTAAGAAGTAGATAACGAGGAGTTACTACTAAAAGAAGGAATAAACACCAGGAGCACAAGAGGACACAGTAAAAAATTGAGGAAAGGAAGATGCCTGAGAGACATAAAGAAATATAGCTTCCTGAAAAGAAATATACAGGGTTGGAACAGACTATATTTGAGGATGTATTGGCGAAGAGTGTGCAAAGCTTTAAGGAAAAGTTGTACAAATACAGATATGGAGACGGGACCACACGAGCGTAAGCCCAGGCCCTGTAAAACTACAACTAGGTAAATACAACCAGGTAAATACAAACACTTCCCAAGCCTGCCTATGAAGTAAACTTTTTCAAGAGAGGAGTATTACAACACCTTTCCAAAATGACTATGGCCTCTCTGTTTTGGACTCCTGTCAAACACTATTTGAAGAGCCACTGGGCTTTTTTGTTTCCTCTTTTCTAAAAAAAAAAAAATTTCAACTGCATAGTTATGGTGCTTTTACAATCAAACAACAACAGAACAGACTAAGTGAAGAAATATTATCGGCGAGGAGTGTGCAGAGCTTCAAGGAAAAGTTGGATAATTATAGATATGGAGATGGGACCACACGAGCGTAAGCCCAGGCCCTGTAAAATTACAACTAGGTAAATACAACTAGGTAAATACAACTAGGTAAATACACACAGACAGGGAGGCAGCCAAGAAAACAAAGAGGGTAGATCAGGCAATGAGCACAGAACAGGGAGTAAGAATGTGGCACTAGTCCAAGCTCAAGGCAAAATGACGAAGGAGGAGGGGGGGGGAGGAGGAGGAGGAGGAGGAGGAGGAGGAGGAGGAGGAGAAGGAGGAGGAGGAGGAGGAGTCTTCCTCACCTGGCAAGATGCATTCCAAGCTGGCCTGCCTTGCTACTCAGCGAGTGCATATCCAGGTACTCCATGACCAACACGGCTCCCCCCGCTGGGTTATCCAACACCAGGTGTGGAGTAGGAGTGCGCACAGTGTTTGTATCCTTGATCGCCTTCAAGCTTGCATATTCTCCATCAAACATCTCCCGTGCCTGTCCATGAAGTTTTAACATTAGACAGAAACAGTTTACTGTACGCTTCTCACAATGAAAACACTATGTAGAGGGGCTCCCCTGTATACTAACATGCAAATTTAGAATTTTCGATAACATGAACAAACTTACCTATAAATCTACATTCTCATCAGCACAGTTTTCGGAAGTTCAGTCATTATGTATTATGCATCACTCCAACATTGTATCTTTTTTAAACACATTTACACAAACAGTAATTAATGTCTCTCATTTGGCATCTTTAGATTCGGTAAATTTGCATTTGGAGACTCCAGTCAATCACTACAGTAGCACCACTCTTAAATGAGGGCTGGGATGCGGTCAAGGTGGAGCAAAACCTGCGTCCATGTCTCCCAACCTGGGAGACTATGCTCCTTTTATGGCTGAAAGGTTGAAATTTGAGCCATTATTTTGTAATTTTCTGTTCACTGCAATGGGGCTAAATTTTTGCCATGATGTAAACCCCCAAAACCGATGATGCATAAACTGATCACAAATGCATTGAGTGAGTGAGTGGTTGTGGTGCTGAGGACATGTGTGTTGCATCTAGCTCCTCACAGAAAGTTTTGATATGGCTGTCAGGGCCAAGGGACTGAGGGATTTGTGTTATGTTTGTGGGGAATTCTCAGGTGAGAAGTGGATTGGATGCTGTTTGTGTCCTAGGTGGTGTCATGTGAAGTGTGCTAATTTGACTGGGATCATGCAGGATAATATACCCAAAATAAATTGGATATGCACCCCATGCCTTCATAAAGCATCTCTGGCTATCAGCATTGTGGAAAAATTGGATGAATTCAAGCAAGAATTATCTAAAGAAATACAGGTAACTCTCGATTTATACGATTTTGGTTTAAGCGTTTTTTTAAATAACGCGGGGTCCAAAATCAAAATAAATGTTTAATTAACACATTTTTTCACTTATACACGATATTTCATGGAGTGACCACCAGGTGTCTCATGCAACTGGACTCACACGGCGCCGCGGCCACACAGCTGAGCTCAGTTCTTCCCGCACGCCACTCGAACAACAATACAGTACCCATGCTGCCCCGCAATGGGGGTGGGCAGGTACCGGTACCGGTACAAGTTCTAACGGACCCAGCTATACAGTACGGTACCGGTACCAGACTGTTTGGTACCGCTACCAATAATAGCCAGTCGCTCATGGTGTCCCTCATTACTTTCTCACACGAGTGAGGCTGAGACTGAGTGCCTCAGTGGATATCTCGGTGATATAGATATTCTCTCTCTCTCTCTCTCTCTCTCTCTCTCTCTCTCTCTCTCTCTCTCTCTCCACTGAATGAAGTGAATATTTATTTTTCGATAGAAACCTACCTCTTGTTTGATTTACGTTGTTTTTGATTTACGCGACCTCTTCAAAGACACAATACTCACGTAAATCGAGAGTTACCTGTATCTGTGCTTAACCCGGTAGCAGTGACAGGACAAATTTGTGCTATGATTCAAACACCCAAAAATAGATGGTACATAATCTGCTCACAAATGCTTGTTTTTATATATATATATATATATATATATATATATATATATATATATATATATATATATATATATATATATATATATATATATATATATATATATTTTTTTTTTTTCTTTTTTTTTACAACAATGGAGACAGCTCAAGGGCACACAAAAAGGAAACAATAAAAAAAAAAACGCTACTCGCTGCTCCTAAAAAAAGAATCAAATGAGGCGACCGAAAGAAAGGTCAATTTCGGGAGGAGAGGTGTCCTGATACCCTCCTCTTGAAAAAGTTGAGGTTGTAAGCTGGAGGAAATACCGATGAAGGAAGATTGTTCCAGAGTTTACCAGCGTGAGGGATGAAAGAGTGAAGATGCTGGTTAACTATTGCATAAGGGGTTTGGACAGTATAGGGATGAGCATGAGTAGAATGTCGTGTGCAGCGGGGCCGCAGGAGGGGGGGAGGCATGCAGTTATCAAGTTCAGAAGAGCAGTCAGCGTGGAAATATCGATAAAAGATAGAAAGAGAGGCAACATCGCGACAGTATTTAAGAGGTAGAAGATGCAGAGTGGAGTCGTCGGCGTATGAGTGGACAGGACAGTTTGTTATGGAAAGAAGATCACTGATGAATAACCGTGGTGTTCCACAGGGCTCTGTCCTATCACCCACTCTCTTCCTGTTATTCATCAATGATCTTCTTTCCATAACAAACTGTCCTGTCCACTCATATGTCGACGACTCCACTCTGCATTATTCAACTTCTTTCAACAGAAGGCCATCCCAACAGGAAGTACACGACTCCAGACTGGAGACTGCAGAACGCTTAACCTCAGACCTTGCTATCATTTCCAACTGGGCCAGAAGGAACCTTGTGTCCTTCAATGCCTCAAAAACTCAGTTTCTCCACCTATCAACTTGACACAATCTTCCAAACACCTATCCCCCATTCTTCGACAACACTCAGCTATCACCATCTTCAACACTGAACATCCTCGGTCTATCCTTAACTCAAAATCTCAACTGGAAACTTCACGTCTCTTCTCTCGCTAAATCAGCCTCCTCAAGGTTGGGCGTTCTGTATCATCTCCGCCAGTTCTTCTCCCCCGCGCAGTTGCTATCCATATACAGGGGCCTTGTCCGCCCTCATATGGATTATGCATCTCACGTGTGGGGGGGCTCCACTCACAAAGCCTTTCTGGACAGAGTGGAGTCTAAAATTCTTCGTGTCATCAGCTCTCCTCCTCCTACTGATAGTTTTCTACCTCTTAAATTCCGCCATGATGTTGTCTCTCTTTCTATCTTCTCTCGATATTTCCACGCTGACTGCTCTTCTGAACTTGCTAACTGCATGCCTCCCCCCCTCCCGCGGCCCCGCTGCAAACAACTTTCTACTCATGCTCATCCCTATACTGTCCGAACCCCTTATGCAAGAGTTAACCAGCATCTTCAGTTTTTCATCCCTCAAGCTGGTGAACTCTGGAACAATCTTCCGTCATCTGTATTTCCTCCTTCCCACGACTTTAAGTCTTTCAAGAGGAGGGTATCAGGACACCTCTCCTTCCAAAATTGACCTTTTTTCGGCTACCTCTTTTAATTCTTTTTTGGGAGCAGCGAGTAGCGGGCCTTTTTTTATTATTGGTTTTTTTTTTTTGTGCCCTTGAGCTGTCTCCTTTGTTGTAAAAAAAACAAAACATAGTTAGTAGAGTTAGGTGAGAGATAAACAGCACAGATGTATTTAGTAATAGAATGACAATGAAGTCTTAGCCAGATGGTGGAAAATTCAGAAGAGTCAAGCTCAGGCACGGGAGTTAGTGATGTCGCTAAGACGTAGGCGCAACATCCAGCTTTGGATTGAAAGTTAGGATAGAGATAGTAGGAGGGAACAGAGAAGAGATTGCTGTCAGTAGCCTCAGCAACCTGTGTTTCAGTGAGGAAGAGAAGGTGAGGTTTAGAGGAGGAGAGATGGTGTTCCACAGAATGAAAATTAGAATGAAGACCGCAAATGTTACAGAAATTGATAAGAAGGAGGTTCAAGGAGTTATCAGGACATCTCTCAAATCGGCAGCCAGAAGGGGAGTCCTCCCTGGGGGAATTTATGGTTATTATATATTATTAAATGGTTTGTGTGAGGGGTGATTTTTTCTCATTTTTCTCACTTGGGGGGACCATTAATAAACATGATCCCCGCTGCTACCGGGTTAAGGATAAGGTTGAATCAAGGGCTGAGAATGTGCATGAGGAGCTGGGATGAGTTGTTGACATGCTTCTGAATCTAGCTGGGCTGAGGTGGCGAAGAGAGGCAGGAAAGTGAAGAAGAATCTCTTAGTTGTGAAAGCTTCTACCCAGGAAAATAAGGCAACAGATATGATGGATGAAGTCTCCCAGGCATTGAATGATATTGTCATGTCAATATTGTCATGAACGTTGATAATGAAAACACAAGGGGTGAGGCTGCTCAAAAACTGGAGTCTGTTGAGCAAATTGAACCAGGAGTGTTGGAAAGATGAAACCAAAGAAATGCAATGTGCATAAAGAGGAGACCAAGGAAAAAATAAACAAGACCATCTTAAACCACAATGAGTTCTTACACACAATTGAGGGTGTTGAGAATAAGACTGAGCTGACTTTTAGTGAGCCTGCAGCTGGCAGTACAATGCACTACATTCTGAGGTGCAACCCGACAGTGAGAGAGCCGATTCACAAGAATGACGACAAGTTAAATTTAGAATGGGGAATATACATGGCTATTGATTAGTGTTTGTACTCAGAGATAAATGTGAGTTGGAAATAATCATTGGATATTTAATTGATACTATAACGAAAATATCAGACATGAAAACTGAACCAATGGATATTTATGATACTATTCATGAAATCAATTAAGACTCACTCACTCACTACGATGTTTGAGAATAAATGCATCTAGGATTATTATTATGCAAACTTTATAATTGTTGACGGCCTCGCAGCGCTGCACCAACAGTGGAGCAGGGCCTGAAACCTCATCAGTGGTAAACGTAAATACTACGAAATGGTTTGCATAAGTGATGATTTTTTTCTTATTTTTCTCAGTTAGAGGGGCCTTTAACCCTTAAAGAGTGGGCTTGTTTTGTCATACATGTCCTTCCACATGGGAATATTCAGGTAAAAACATATCTCACTTCAACCTTTCATACCTTCACTCCTACTTAACTCGCGTGACTGAATGAAGTGTCATTGCAAAGTACATACACTTAACTGTCTTTTGATGTTACATTGAAGACTATCTGACCATTGGCAGAGCGAGTACGGAATATTAAAGTAGGATCACTGAAAACAGATTATTATAAACAGTTTTCCACCCCTAGTAGACTTTCCTTCTATGATTTAGTAATAAAAAGCATAACTTTTATACAATTTATGTGAAACACACTCAAAAAACTAAACTTCCAGGCCTTCCTGATGCTCTTAACCCTTTCACCGCTAAACACTCGCAGCGAGCGTTAGGTGTATTTGCTGGTGGTGCTAAACGCTTACTGCGAGCTCCACCCACACTCAAATCTCCCGCGTATGAAAGTGTTCCAACATTAATTCTCACAACACAGGATTGCCAATTGAGTGGGTTCTTCACTAAATTTGGTGGAAAATCATATCAGCCCAGCGTGGCAAATCTACGGACGAGAAACTGGTAGATGTTTTTGTCCAATATAGCGGCATTTTTTCATAGCTGCACCTATCACCTGACTGATTCTTTGACCAAATAGTTGTAAAAATTGCAGTTGGCAATACTCCCTTGCCAGAATCTGAAGGAGAGATGTCCGCAGTTCCCTCAATATGGCTGATCATCCCACACGCACCGACGTAAGTGTTAACATTCAAACCCCCCCCTACGTGCATGTACGTTCGCAAGAGAGGCATACATAACTGACTCCTATAGATCTGGATCTCCTCTTTCCAATGGTGTTTTTGGTTTTTAGTTGTGATAAATAGTTTTTGAGATACAGAGGTTAAAAGAGACCCCCCAATGGGCTGCCCGACTGCACCTGAGGGGACAGTCGTGTCTGCACCGCGCACAAGGAAAGGGTTAATGGGTGGTGAGGTCAAAGGGCCCCATTCTGTGGATGTAATTCACTGGAAGGTGAGAAGAGGTGGAATGTCAAGCGGACATCTTCTCAAAGCTAGCACAAGGCATACACTGACCAATAATTAGTCAAGGGAGCATGGTTAGGCATTGTTTGAAAGAAAATGATAAGCTTACTTTATTTTAGCATAAACAAATTAAATTTCACGGCACGCTGATTGAAAATATACCTTGACACTCACGGTTTGAGCCCAGGCACCAGCTGTCAACTAATGTCGACACCCGCTCTTTAATGGTTAAGAAACATGATCCCCGCAGCTACTGGGTTAGGTAATATACTATTTTTTTTTTTTTTTTTTACGTGTTGCCTATTGCGCCGGTAGGCATCTTCCCGGTGGGGCCTGATGGTCGGCCCAAGGCTTCTTCCAGGTGGGGCCTGATGGTCGGCCCAGCCCGTTCTGGCGCAGGCAAGTGTTTATAGTTGCGCCATCTTGCATTGGCTCATGCTGCCCCCCGGAACTCGTACTTGATTCGCTTGGACGGCTTCCTCTAGAGTCCGGGTTGATGGGTGGTCTTCAGGACAGCATATGGGTAGTTTTAAGCCACTCAGCAGTGACCGAAAAATCCGAGTGGTAGCGTGAGGATTCGAACCCGCGTCGTCCATCACGCGGCGAATGTTGGTCCAGCACGCTACCACTTCGCCACCGCCACCCAAACAAATTGTTTTACATGTGGTACCAGAAGACCTCTCTTGCAGCACCATTATTTGTTTTCATTCAGTAATTCTCCCATCTTTCGACAGCCTATGTCGATCTCAAGAAGACGTTTCACTCAGTGCATTGCAAGGCACTCTGGGATCTTCTGTGACTCCGTGGGATTCCTGCAAGGGCTACTGGTTTGCTGACTGGCCTGTATTCTGGGACGGAGAGTGCTGTGAAGTGTGTGTGGGGGGCTTGTCCAGCTTCATTCCTGTGTGGGAGAGAGGCAGGTCTGTGTCCTTGCCCCATCGCTTCAACACTTGTATGGACTGGGCACTAGGCAGAGTTGTGGACCAGAGTCATTGCGGAGCATCCATTGGCAATACTAGGGTCATCGACCTTGTTTTAACCAATGATGCAGTAAACCTGGAGGAGTAGCTGGAAATTTTGGTGATGGCTCTCTAAGCACTGCACAGGGAGGTGAAGCCCTTGGGACTTCAGGTCTCCTGGGCCAAGACCAAGGTACAGGTGTTTGGAGGCTTGCTAGATGACATAATACAGTCTGTTCATGTGTGTGGCGAGGACATTGAGATCTCGGAAAGTTTCACATATCTCAGTAGTATACAGTACCCTCTCGAGTTTCGCGCTATCCGAGTTTTGCAATCCTCAAGTTTCACAGTTAGTCTTAAATTCTTACCATCCTGACTTTCGCGCATCATCACCCCGAGTTTCGTACTGCTTTCCAGTGAAATGGAGAGATAGGGTGCAGGAGTTTGTCCTGTCCATTCATACGCCGACGACTCCACTCTGCATTATTCAACTTCTTTCAATAGAAGACCATCACAACAGGAAGTACACAACTCCAGACTGGAGGCTGCAGAACGTTTAACCTCAGACCTTGCTATAATTTCCGATTGGGGCAGAAGGAACCTTGTGTCCTTCAATGCCTCAAAAACTCAATTTCTCCACCTATCAACTCAACACAATCTTCCAAACACCTATCCCCTATTCATCAACAGCACTCAGCTGTCACCTTCTTTAACACTAAACATCCTCAGTCTATCCTTAACTCAAAATCTCAACTGGAAACTTCATATCTCCTCTCTCGCTAAATCAGCTTCCTCGAGGTTGGGCATTCTGTATCATCTCCGCCAGTTCTTCTCCCCCGTGCAGTTGCTATCCATATACAGGGGCCTTGTCTGCCCTCGTATGGAGTATGCATCTCACGTGTGGGGGGGGCTCCACTCACACAGCTCTTCTGGACAGAGTGGAGTCTAAGGCTCTTTGTCTCATCAGCTCTCCTCCTACTGATAGTCTTCTACCTCTTAAATTCCGCCGCGATGTTGCCTCTCTTTCTATCTTTTATCGATATTTCCATGCTGACTGCTCTTCTGAACTTGCTAACTGCATGCCTCCCCCCTCCCACGGCCCTACTGCACACGACTTTCTACTCATGCTCATCCCTATACTGTTCAAACCCCTTATGCAAGAGTTAACCAGCATCTTCACTCTTTCATCCCCCACGCTGGTAAACTCTGGAACAATCTTCTGTATTTCCTCCTGCCTACAACTTGAACTCTTTCAAGAGGAGGGTATCAGGACACCTCTCCTCCCGAAATTGACCTTTCTTTCAGCCACCTCTTTTAATTTTTGGGGGGGGAGCAGCGAGTAGTAGCGGGTTTTTTTAAATTATTGTTTTCTTTTTTGTGTGCCCTTGAGCAGTCTCCTTTGTTGAAAAAAAAAAAGGGGGGAGAGGGGTGAAAGATCCTTGAAAAACTTTGAGCAGGCAAGGAGGGAGTGTCTGGATAGAGAGAGATGGAAACTCTTCTGCCGTGGCCATCCCCTGGTAGGAGCTCCTAGGAGCAGGCGTCAATGATGAATGAATGAATGTAGAGTAGCTAAGCTGTCTGTGTTACTCTAACATCATGGAAGAGCAGAACAAGACAAGTTGGATTACATATTGTTCACGTAATCCCCCGTTTCCTCCCATCCGACAGTTGAGAGTTGAGTCTGGGAACGAGTGTCCTGCTTCCACTGCATTTTTTACTGTTTCAATGATGAAACACAGTACAGAACAGTACAGTCTGCTCATGCATGTGGTGAGGACATTGAGATCTCAGAAAGTTGCACGTATCTTGGTAGTGAAGCAGTGAGTCTTGCAAGGAAGTATTACGGCGGATTGGCCTGGCCCATGGTGTTGTTGATGCCTGTGCAGAAGGAAAAAGATCCAGATCTTCAAGTCCCTTGTGCTCCCTGTTTTACTCTATGGCTGTGAGACATGGACAGTAAATGGGGACTTGGAGAGGCACACAGTTTATACTCTCCCCTTGAAAAATAGGAAAATAAACATGTTAATATAATCTGGAGGAAACAAAATTTATGCCACCCAAATCAACATATGTTAGGATGTAAAGCATCATAAGAGATCTACATATTTTGAGATCCTGATTGCTTATGGCCAAGCTTTACCTTACTTTAACAATTGAATATCAATGAAATGTTCAGTCCCATCTCAAGATCTTCAGAAAAACAGTACATACCTTTTCTTTTGAATTCCTCTTTATAAACACCTTCCCTGTATCTGTGTGGTACACTTCGCCCTCACTGATGCAGCCACCACCACCCTGCCTGTGCCTCCAAAACTGTGGTGCCCAGTGCCTCCTTGATGGCAGAAAGCATGGCTCCTCCTTGCACTGAAAGAGGGACACCAGTAAGATAATTTGGGAGTGACAACCTTTTTTCCGACACACCAATTAATTTGTGCATCTCATATATTCTACACATGGCTTAAATCTCTGAGGAAGTTTCAGGAAGAGAATATAGTGTAATGTCAACATAGTTTGCTTATATAAGAATAAGTTTAAGGACTTTGTTTACATAGAGGTATGAAACATGTGGTAAGAAAAAAATATTAGGGATCAACTGAACAAATGCCCCCCCAGACCACTCTGGTGGGGCGATTCTTCAGTTGGGCAGAGTTGGGGGGGCAATTCTTCAGTTGATAACAGAACTACAGCGGGTGGCCAAAACCTCACCGGTAGACCTGACATCAGGGGATCAAAACTTCAGCAGTTGACCTGACCTTACCTTAACACCTCACCAGTGGACCTGACATCAGAGGATCAAAACCTCACCCTAACATTTCTGACTAACCTGACACAACTTGTGATCAGTTTTAGCACCATTGGGTTCATGTATTCTGTCTATTGTTCGACAGTTGTTCGTACTCCCTCTGCTGACTGAGGATCCTTTGCCTGTGATCAATTGGCTTAAACAACATCGACTTTCTTCACTCGTATCTGCAGGAATTTATGTGGTGCGACCGATTTTTTGCCAATGCATTTGAAAATCAGTGTATTAATTTTTTCCACTCAATTCCCTATGTGAAAAATGCAAAAAATAAATTGCTCCACATATGTTGTGTATTCTCAAACACATTTAGCATACATTTACATAACAATAAAACTATTAGTTATAAATAATGCAATACATAGAATATAAGATTATGCATAATGGCATAAACCAAATATAATATATAATTTCCGATATTTTTTGTTGGGGGGGCGATTCTTCAGTTGAGCAGAGTTGGTGGGGCAAATCTTCAACTGGGAACTCTGGGGGGGCGATTCTTCAATTGATCCAATATATGTACTGGATATTTTACTTTATGTCCTTCCAAAAATACAATTCAAATGTATAAAACAAAAGTATCCCTCTTACCATGTTGAAAAAGCTCATGTAAACATGGTCAATCTACCAGCAACTGACCCCACTGGCAAACACTTCATCTGCACGCCGTCCCTGCTATCACACCTTTTGCTACTGCGAATCACCACTACCCCACACACCCTGTAACCTGCCGGTGCTACTTTACTATGAGGTCTACCTGGTCATTTATACCTCAGTAAGGTCTAACACCATATTTACAACTCAGCATGCAGTCTACCTCACTACAGACCCTTGTACTGCAGGATAATGAAAACGAGCTTAATAGAGCTGATTAAAGGTTTTATTGTTATATGGCACCAATGAAAATCATCAATACGTATGTAACTGTACAAATACTAAATAGCATATCAAAGTTTTTCCAGTAAAAACACAAACACCTGTTCTAAACTTCACACAAATTCAGTTTGCAACTTAAGGTATCCATTTAACTGATTTTTTTTTTTTCTAGGCCAATTTTAATAATTTCATTAACCCCATGACAGCACTTCAAAGTATGAATTGGCACTCGAAGGGTTTTGAGTTTGACACCCCTGGTTTAAACCACCAACCCTGCTGTACATAATTAAATTCCTACATATAGTTAAAACCACAATATTAATGAAACTAACAGAGATACACACAAAAGAAAAAAATGGTTTTATTAGTTGGTTTAAACTACTGTTTTTCATTGGTTTAAACCATGGTTTAAACTGCCAACCCTGTGGTTAAGGGACATGTATTTAGTCCCTTTACCATAATATGGAGGCGTAATATCGTATTTTTGATGCGCGGAGTGATTCTCCACAATTACCCAGATAAAGGCACTCAGGGGTGAGCACTGGGGCGGCGAGTGTTTGGTCATGTATACACCCAAAGTGGTGTCAGAAGGGCTTTAACAGAAAAGAAAACCCCTCAGAGTTTATTCTTGACGAAGGATGCAGTACGTCCTGTTGCCTGATCTCGAACATGATTGCTGAGTTTTGTTTACTTATACTGTGTTGCAGTGTCCGGAGGAAGATATATCACCACTGTTTGGGCAATAGTTCGATAGTGACCTGGATGCATCCACTGTGTTTGTGTCAGTGGAAGTATGGGCACCTTGCCTAATGCATGAACACACAATGACAATTCCATGCAATGGCAAGAAAAGTGGTTTACCTGAAAGTAAGTCCAGTGCTTGTTTGGACGGGGAGGTTGGCCTTCTCGGTGGTACGAGAAATACTTCTTCGCAAAAATTAGTCGCGCTGCTGTCAACCACTCATTCGCAGTGAGATATACAGAGAAGCACAATAATTTGCCTGGCTCTGTTCCAGTTTGTCTACTTCTGATCTTTGTGATGGTAGCTATTGCCCGCGAGAATTATATATATACACCAGACCAAACAAGCAGGAACTGAGTGAACATCAACCTGGGTTGGGGTGATGGGCCAGAGTCTACTTTTACTAAACTCTGCCCTATTCGTTTGCTATAAAGCTTTCTCTTGATAAAAGTGTTTTCCTAATGTTCTTGCCATGTACTGGGGCCGAAACAAGGCAAGTAAACGATAGCGGTGAGGGCAATATATAAAAAAGTATGCAAGTTGGACCTGTCTGCGAGCTATTTTTCGTCTGCGAGGTAATTCCTACAACATCGGCATCGGCAGTGTGTCAGGTAGTCCCTTATTGATAGTCCCGACCACAGTGTTATACACTACAAGGATAGCTCACTGAAACGTCATCGATGACGTCATGACTGTGTATATTGGTCATCCGGTGCACTCCATACAAATGCACCAGAAAACCACATATCGATCATTCCGTCAACTATTCATAGTCAGATTTTGCGCCCTTCCTATATTGCTAAGGATATGCAATCAAATTATGCAGCTGTTGAGTTGGCAAACAGTACGTACGTATACACAACAACATAATTATTTGAGAAATAAGTTAGAAAAGGCACCGAGAAACACTGCTGTCCGCCACACATCAATAGCGTACGTACACGTCTCTCAAATTTCACGAACACCCATGCACCCTCTACAACTTAATTTACAGGAGTAACCAATCCTGTCATCAATATCGTTATAGATAGATGTTGGTATAGTCTTTGTGCATTCTTTCATATACATTGAGCCCTTTATACATTATTTATATTAACCATTGGATATAATTTTCCTGATCCAACAGTAATACTTAAATTAATATATAACTATGTTTCCGTGGTCTAGTGGTCACCGTGCCTGGCTTCTACGCGGGCCCAGGTTCGAATCCCGGCCCGGGCAGTCGGCGTGCAGCTCACGCAGCTGTTCGTTCCTCCTCTCGGCTGGGGCTGTATGCACCAATATTCTAAGAATATTACTAACCCCTGCACTTAACAACTTTTAGCTAACCATATAGGCCCTTAAGTATTACTTAGAATTCCCTTAGCGGACTC